>NC_048571.1:0-300000 GCF_013265735.2 Oncorhynchus mykiss | reverse complement strand
GTCCACATACTTTTGTGTGTGTGTGTGTGTATATATATATATATATATCTCAGCAAAAAAATAAACATCCTCTCACTGTCAAGTGCGTTTATTTTCAGCAAACTTAAGATCCGGGCTCTTCGCTGGCCATTCCTGTCTTGCAGGAAATCATGCACAGAACGAGCAGTATGGCTGGTGGCATTGTCATGCTGGAGGGTCATGTCAGGATGAGCCTGCAGGAAGGGTACCACATGAGGGAGGAGGATGTCTTCCCTGTAAAGCACAGCGTTGACATTGCCTGCAATGACAACAAGCTCAGTCCAATGATGCTGTGACACATCGCCCCAGACCAATGACAGACACTCAACCAAATCGATCCCACTCGAGAGTACAGGCCTCGGTGCAACGCTCATTCCTTCAACAATAAATGCAAATCCAACCATCACCCCTGGTGAGACAAAACCGTGACTCGTCAGTGAAGAGCACTTTTTGCCAGTCCTGTCTGCAAAGGTTGGTTTGTGCCCATAGGTGACGTTGTTGCCGGTGATGTCTGGTGAGGACCTGCCTTACAACAGGCCTACAAGCCCTCAGTCCAGCCTCTCTCAGCCTATTGGGGACAGTCTGAGCACTGATGGAGGGATTGTGCGTTCCTGGTGTAACTCGGGCAGTTGTTGTAGCCATCCTGTACCTGTCCCGCAGGTGTGATGTTCAGATGTACCGATCCTGTGCAGATGTTGTTACACGTGGTCTGCCACTGAGAGGACGATCAGCTGTCCGTCCTGTTTCCCTGTAGCGCTGTCTTAAGCACGGACATTGCAATTTATTGCCCTGGCCACATCTGCAGTCCAATGAAGATCTGTGAAGTTATTTGGATTTTTACGAATTATATTTGAAAGTCAGGGTCCTAAAAAAGGGATGTTTCTTTTTTTTGCTGAGTTTTTATAGTGTATTCAGAATGTTAAGTTAGCATGCAACTATTTAGCATGTTAATTAACGTTAACATCAAATTGGAATAAGTAAAATATAATACGTATTGCATATTTGTAACATATTGTAATTCGTAACATACTTATACATCCTACAAATCGTATTATATTGTACGACTCATATTACATTCGTAGGCCATTGTCATGTAACATAATATACTGGTATCATACTAAAGTGAGCGGTATGGATTTTTGTAAGATATAATACGTTTTGATCTGACACCAAGTTGTCCCTCAGGGCTTTGACCGTTGTTGCATCTGTGGATCGCTCTGGATGGGAGTCTGTCAGATGACTAATGTGATGTAGATGTCGAGCGACTTCACTGCAAATAGATTGTATGTTTTTAAATATTCAACAATGATAATAAAATAAAAAGCTATTCCTCGGCAGGTAGAGAGAGTGTGATGATGATCAGTATCAGATAGAGATGGTGTGATGATGATCAGTTCTCTGTGGGAATGAGTTAGTAGATACAACATGTATCAGATAGAGATGGTGTGATGATCAGTTTTCTGTGGGAATGAGTTAGTAGATACAAGATGGTGGTGTGATGATCAGTTTTCAACATTAGGTTGGGTGGGTTCTTTTTTTACTACATGACTTTTGTTTAATGATACACAGGCTATGAAATGACTACATGTGTTTATTACATTGTCTTATAAAACTAGATTGATTACTTTAGTAGTCATTGTTACATTTATTTGGATAACTGCAATGAATGTAATTGATCTATGACAAATAAACATTCTTTATGAATTTGTGCTGGTTTAACCTTTTGTATTTTCTATATAGTTAACCCAAAAAAACGTTTTTGTTTAATTCATGGCATTCAAAATATCTATCTAGTCAAAACATGTCACTACACCTTTACACATCACCATTGGGACAATCCAATTTGCTACAATTCATACAAATTAATGTTTTACAGTGTAAAGGACTTAAACATGTTTCTTATTAAATTACAGTTAAATAAAACAAAAACAAATTGTCATTTTTAAAGTGTTTTATATGGTACCAAAGTCCAGGGACAGCATTACCACCACAATCCAATAATGACCCAGTTACTATTAGGGAATGGAACCAGAGAGGAAGATTGTGTTACCTTTCTCACACCACTACAGTATTCATTTCAAAAGACCTTTTCCACGACCCATTGTTAGAGCTCAATATATACCCAGGACTATAATGAGGGTCAGACTGTTGTAATGCCCAGTTGATTATGTAAATAAGTCTTGTAGAACTCTGGTATTGATGGGTCATTTCAGGGTGAGTCATTGATATGAATGTTCAGAGTGAAAGAGCTGTGACCTCCCCTGTGATGGCCCACATCTACCACAACCTTTCCTATTGTGTTAGTAAGCACCACAGCATTTTAGGAAGCTATTGTTCAAATTGTGTTCATATGTACATTACAATGAGAGGGGGTGTGGCCTGCACAGGGGAGGAAGTTGATCCCAGACTTCTATTTAGGACTGGGATACTATTCAGAGTTGACAAATTACACACTCCAAACCTACAGTCACTGCGTCCTGATTGTGACAGTGGAGCCAAGTTTGCACTGCAGGATCCAGAGATGACATCAGTGAAGCTGGAAGACTACAGTCAAACACTGGAGCTGAATGTCAACATTAAAGATGAAGAAGAGGAGGAGAAGATTGGGAAATCTGTTAATCATGGTAAGAGCAGGTTATATCTAACTATAAATTATCTTGATAAATTAGACCTCCATAAATTATCATCCAGTCTATTGTTAGGTTGAATTCTGTAATTCTGACATCCAATTCTCTTCAACGCTTTTGAATGAGGAAAATGTGGAATTGGAATTTGGGTTGAATTGACTAATTGAAATGGAATTGACCCTGACAATTGATAACCCTTTGCGATAATGAGTGGGGGATGATATAGTTAACACTTTTCAAAGGGAAGTTGGTTTTGAAGTTTCTGAATCTGAGAGATTAAGATCAGTAAACATATTTACCTGTATTTAGCACCTTTAAAAAACAACTAAAGTACTTCAATATATACTTAAAATATGTTTTTTACTGGTACCTGCTAGATTCAGACACTTGTGAGCGTCCTAGAGAAAAATTTACTTGTTCGTAAGTCTCAGCTTGTAGGTCGAACTTTTCGGACGATACAGACAGAAGTTGGTGTCTCCTGGTCTGACAAACAACACCGCAGCTCTGCCACGGAAGGACGACATCAGCGGATGTGGTGGATTGAGACGCAGCCCATGCAAGAATACATCTAATGCTTAAACAGAAGGATTTTGATGGGGATTTCTTTATTATTATGCTCACCAAGTGTTGGCTAGCTAACTGCAGAGGCATAACTGTAGCTAGCTAACGTTAGCAAACGTACTTAACTAAATTTAGCTAGGTAGCAAACGTTAGCTGGCGATGTTATTAGGCCTACCAACTAGGCCAGCTAGCTAACAAGTTACCATAGCACATTGTACAGAGTATACCTTCCATGTAGTATATTGAGTTTGTTTTTGTATTAGCTAGCTAGTTTTCTAACATTGACTAGCTACTGTTACCTAACCCACAGCTGGCAAATAGCTATGCTAAGTTCGCTGTTCGCTGCTAGCTACCACCTTTGTGTGAAGTTAGCCACAATAACGATTATAAATAACTGGAATTTACGGTTCGCCTTCATAATAAAAGTCCCCCATTGGAAACAACAGGGTGGGGTCAATATTGGGTTAGTAATACATATATTTCGTGTTAGTATGCACTTTCGTAGCTAGCTGGATAACCCAATAACTAGTTATCAAGGCCTAGGTAGCTATAGCCCTAAACTATCGAAAGCATGTTGATGATAACTATTGTATGATAATGTGTCTAAATTGTCATACATTATTCTCTACCACAGATTTCCACAAGATCTCAGATTCCAGGATGGGAAAATACTTACTAGAAAGAAACATATAACAACAGAGACAGAGTTGTTGATTTCCATTGTTATTTGTAACACTAAAAAGGGGAGAAAAATACAATCCTGTTTTTCTAAATGAGTTACAGTGCATTTGGAAAGTATTCAGACCCTTGACTTTTTCCACATTTTGTTACATTACAGCCTTATTCTAAAATTGATTAAAATGTAATCTGCAATCTACACACAATACCCCATAATGCCAAAGCGAAAACAGGTTTTTTATATATTTTTTTCAAAATATATCTAAAAAAACAACAACCTTATTAACATAAGTATTCAGACCCTTTGCTGTGAGACTCGAAATTGAGCTCTGGTGCATCCTGTTTCCATTGATCATCCTTGAGATGTTTCTACAACTTGATTGGAGTCCAGCTGTGGTAAATTCAATTGATTGGACATGCTTTGGAAAGGTACACACCTGTCTATGTAAGGTCCCACAGTTGACAGTGCATGTTGGAGCTAAAACCAAGCCATGAGGTCGAAGGAATTGTCCGTAGAGCTCCGAGACCGGATTGTATCGAGGCACAGATCTGGGGCAGGGTACCAAAAAATATCTGCAGCATTGAAGGTCCCCAAGAACACAGTGGCCTCCATCATTCTTAAATGGAAGAAGTTTGGAACCACCAAGACGCTTGCCCGAGCTGGCCGCCCGGCCAAACTGAGCAATCGGGGGAGAAGGGCCTTGGTCGGGGAGTTGACCAAGAACCTGATAGTCACTCTAACAGAGCTCTAGAGTTCCTCTGTGGAGATGGGAGAACCTTCCAGAATGACAACCATCTCTGCAGCACTCCACCAATCAGGCTTTTACGGTAGATTAGCAAAAATTAATTTATAAAAAATGTCTAAACCTGTTTATTATTGTCATTATGGTGTATTGTTTGTAGATCGATGAGGAATAAAAAAAACAATTTAATGCATTTTTGAATAAGGATGTAATGTAACAATGTGGAAAAAGTCAAGGGGTCTGAATACTTTCCCGAAGTAATTTGTCACCCAGTACAGCCAGGAGAGGACTGGGCACTGCTCGGATCCTGGTTCCTCTCTAGGTTTCTTCCTAGGTTCCTTCCTTCTAGGGAGTTTTTCATCTCCACTGGGCGTCTGCATTGCTTTGCTCTGTGGGGTTTTAGTCTTGGCAAAAAAAAGCCTTACTCCTGTAATCCTGTTGTTTCTCACTGTGAGAAAAGGGAGCGTTCTAGAATGTTATCCTCTCTTTACTTTACTGATCAGTGTGAAACCTGGTCAGTTCTGGTGTGTTTTGTTCGCTTCTATTGTAAAGATATTGATATGACCTTGGATTTGCCCTGAGGGTTGACTATCCTCTGTGACTGGGTGGTACTGCTTCCCTCTGCAGTTTTCTGTGGGAATAAGCTGGTAGACACAACATGTATCAGATAGAGATGGTGTGATGAACAGTTTTCTGTGGGAATGAGCTAGTAGACACAACATGTATCAGATAGAGATGGTGTGATGATCAGTTTTCTGTGGGAATGAGCTGGTAGACACAACATGTATCAGATAGAGATGGTGTGATGATCTGTTCTCTGTGGGAATGAGCTGGTAGACACAACATGTATCATGTATCATGTATGGTGTGATGATCAGTTTTCACCATTCGGTTGGGTGGATTATTTTTGTTTATTAAATAGTATTGTAAAACTAGACTAGTTATTCCTTATGAATATGTTTGGATAACTTAATTGAAGCCTGCTTAATGTATCTTCCAATGAAAAGTAAAGATTGCACATTCATTTGTACTGTACTTCTCTTTTGTGTAACGAATTACAAAAAAAACATACTTTAAGTGACATATTTAGTGCTTTTCTGAAGCTTGCAAGACAGGAAGTTTTTAAATGAGCATCACAAAGCTAAATCTGACCTATTCTCTTTATTGATCTACTGAATCATTGTAGTTATGGGGGGTTAACTTTACAGTAAATATAATGCTTTTGTTTAATTCATGACATTCCAATAAATGTATCTGTATTTATCTACTCAGTACATGTCATGACACCTCTACACACTGGGACAAGACAATTTACTAGTCACCAATATTATCTAAATCAAATCAGTGATGACTGTTCAACAGTCTTATGGCCTGGAGATAGAAGCAGTTTCATTCTCTCAGTCCCAGCTTTGATGCACCTGTACTGTCTCCAACTGCTAGGGGCGGCAGGTAGCCTAGTGGTCAGAGTGAGCTGCTAGGGGTGGCAGGTAGCCTAGTGGTCAGAGTGAGCTGACAAGTTCACTATCTGTTGTTAACCCACTGTTCCCCGGGCGATTATGGCAGCCCCTTGCACATCTCTGATTCAGAGGGATTTGGTTAAATGCTGATAACACATTTCAGTTGAAGCCGTTCAGTTGTACAACTGACTAGGTATCCCCCTTTCCAAGATGGTAGCAAGGTGAACAGGCCGTGTCTCTGGTGGCTGAGGTTTATGATGATCTTCCTAGCCTTCCACTGAGATTATCTACAATGAATATGTTATGGGTTAAAAATTTAGACACAAAAAAAAGGCTTATTTGTCTAGCTAATCGTTCTCACTTTTATATTCTACATGGTTTAGTAGTAGTTAGTCCATCAGTCCAATAATGTCGCTGTTGCACTGTGGTAGTGGGGGGAACAGGAAGTTCCGGGTTGGTGCCCACCATTCTACAGAATAAAGAAAACGCCAGAACTGTGCTGACCCTTTCTCTTTATTATTACAGGTATGTAATAGAACGTTTAAACGGACTAACATCGAAATAACGTTTGGGAAAGGTTTTGTGTCAAATCGTGTGAGTGAAGAACGTGAGAAAAAAACATTTACAAGCACACGGCGTGGTGTCCACCACACGTTTTCAATTGTAAGGCTTTCATTGTTCGTATATAACTCAGTGGGTTTCGCCTGGGGATGTTCAGTACAAAAACGTTGTGGAAGTTGCAGATAGAAATGCTCTGAATAGAACTGACATGATTCCTTAGAATCAGAGGCATGTTTGTTCTACATAATACATTTCTATCTGGTCATGGCCAACGTCTCCGTCCTACCCGCTTGTCCCTACATATGTGAAGCTAGCCACAATAACGATTAGCCACAATAGTGGAATTTGCGGTTCAACCACAAAGTAAAAGTACCTCATTGAAAGTGAGGCAAACGGATAGAAAATAGTGGAATCATTCCATATTTGGACTAGATAACATGATTGGAATGTTACTTAATTTAAAATGAATTACAATAATTGATTAAATTGAAAAAAAAGAGAAAACAAAGTTTGAAATCCCACTGTGGATGTTATAGACCACATAATTGCATTGGGGACATTTTTATATGAACTTATGAAACTGGTTGGATTGTGCACCCATGAAACCGGTGATACCCACAGAAAACAATTACCAAGAGTTAACACATATTAATGTCTTAGCTGTTATTGCAGGACTTTGACTGAATACTCACCTTCCCAGTCAGTCTATTACAGGGGTTCTCCAGTACTATTTGAGAAGGTCCAGTCACACACATTTCCTAGGTGGCAAAGGTCCAGATGGATATTGTCATTTATTGGCGTAACAAACTCCCAACTTGCAACCACAAAATCTTCACAACCCTCTTGTTGGCAGGTTTAAATGTAATATCACTCAATTCTATACATTTTGAGATGGGGCAACATTTTTTGTTGTTGCAGTTTTAAAGCAAATTTCCTGCAATTTTACACTTTTCCATGTCTTATGTGTTTATATGATACCAGGGGTCGAAGCCCAACCAAAAAAGTATTATTATATATATTCTGGGTTCTGTGGTCCGTATTGACCCCATTCTGGATCCGGATCGTGGTCTGTATTGACCCATTCTGGATCCGGACCGTGGTCCATATTGACCCCATTCTGGATCCGGACCGTGTTACAGTATAGTACAGTATAACGTACTGTATTGTACTCTACTCTAATGTACTGCGATATGGCTGGGCGATATGGAATAAATATCATACAGCTGTATCTTGAGTTTTTAAATTTTGAAATGTATTTATTGGCAATTCACGATGTGTGTATATATATATACTTTTTTTTTCTCTAAATAAGCCTTGTACAATTAAAGGTTGAATACACTGCATTTCAAACAGTCAGCAATAATCTAATGAATTCAGGGCTTGTGATGTTATACCTAAGCTAAATATAAGCCTTCCACAACCATAACACCCACTAATAATTGTATTATTTTATCAAAATAGTTTAACCTGCTATTTTTTGTTGTTTCAATAATCACTTCTCTCAAGGCCAGGTGCTGGTGATTAGCCTGCTAATCTTTATGTTTCAAGTTTATGTAACAGTATAACTTTAGACCGTCCCCTCGCCCATACCCGAGCCCCCCTGCACACATCAACAACTGACACCCACGAAGCATCGTTACTCATCGCTCCACAAAAGCCACGGCCCTTGCAGAGCAAGGGGAACTACTACTTCAAGGTCTCAGAGCAAGTGACGTCACCGATTAAAACGCTAACTAGCCGTTTCACATCCGTTACATTTAGCCAAATTGGATCTATTTGCTAACAAGGTTTAACAGTTGAATTGTTATGAACACACCCTTCTTTCTGTCTCCAACTGTTTGAAAAGCTTGTTAGCCTGTCCACTTTGTTCAGATGTTAAATCAAGGGGCCTACCTTATTTCTCAGAATGAGAACGAGTTGTCAGTGCATTCTGAAGGTTCAGACCCCTTCCCTTTTCCACATTTGGTTACTTTACCCTTATACTAAAATGGATTAAATTAAATGTTTTTCCTCATCAATCTACACACAATACCCCATAATGACAAAGCAAAAACAGGTTTTTAGAATTTTTTGCAAATTTACAAAATAATTAAAAACCTAAATGCTTTATTTCCATAAGCATTCGGACCCTTTGCTATGAGACTCAGAATTGAGGTCAGGTGCATCTTGTTTCCATTGATCATCCTTGATGTTTCTACAACTTGATTGTTGTCCACCTGTAGTAAATTCAATTGATCTGACATGATTTGGAAAGGCACACGCCTGCCTATATAAGGTCCCACATTTGACAGTGCATGTCAGAGCAAAAACCAGGCCATGAGGTCGAAGGAATTGTCCGTAGAGCTCTGAGACAGGATTGACTCTTCCTAGAGCTGGCCGCCCGGCTAATCTGGGCAATAGAGGGAGTAGGTCCTTGGTCAGGGAGGTGACCAAGAACCCAAAGGTCACTCTGACAGAACTCCAGACTTCCTCTGTGGAAATGGGAGAACTTTCCAGAAGGACAACCATCTATGCAGCACTCCACCAGTCACTCCTTTATTGTAGAGTGGCCAGACGGAAGCAACTCCTTAGTAAAGGCACATGACAGCCCGGTTGGAGTGCCAAAAGGCAAGAACTCTGACCATGACGAACAAGATTCTCTGGTCTGATGAAACCAAGATTAATCTCTTTGGGCTGAATGCCAAATGTCACATCTGGAGGAGACCTGGCACCATCCCTACAGTGAATCATGGTGGTGGCAGCGTCATGATGTGTGGATGTTTTTCAGCTGCAGGGACTGAGAGACAAGTCAGGATCGAGGGAAAGATGAATGGAGCAGGGAGATCCTTGATGAAAACCTGCTAAGGACCTCAGACTGGGGTAAAGGTTCACCTTCCAACAGGACAACGACCCTAAGTACACAGCCAAGACAATGCAGGAGTGGCTTTGGGACAAGTCTCTGAATGTCCTTCAGTGGCCCAGCCAGAGCCCGGACTTGATCCAGATTGAACATCTCTGGAGAGACCTGAAAATGGCTGTGCAGCGACGCTCCCCATCCAACCTGACAGAGCTTGATAGGATCTGCAAAGAAGAATGAAAGAAACTCCCCAAATACAGCTTATAATGTCATACCCAAAAAGACTTGAGGCTGTAATCACTGCCAAAGGTGCTTCAACAAAGTACTGAGTAAATGAGTCTGAATACTTATGTAAATATGATATTTCTGTTTTAAATTTTTAATACATTTGCAAAAAATTCTTAAAACCTGTTTTCGCTTTTTCATTATGGGGTGTATTGTCTGTAGATTGATGAGGGGAAAAAAACATTTAATACATTTTAGAATAAGGCTGTAACGTAACAAAATGTGTAAAATGTCAAGAGGTCTGAATATTATCTGAATGCACTGTTTAGGAAATCTAGTTTAGAATACGCTAAGTTCATTTACGTAGTGAACCCTTTATAGTGTGAACTTTGTGTCTAATGTAAGGATGAATTGAATGTTTTGTTGTCAGCTCTTAGCTACCTGATCTAATATAGTTTGAGAATAAAGATTGTGTCAGAACTTTCAAGACTCATTTTTGTGTACTTTTCTCTTTATTACTACAGACCGACTCAGATTAAGTCTGAGGCCGGTAACATCAACAGTGAGGACAAACCCAGCCTGCCTCTCTCCGTCCACACTGAGTCCAAACCTACAGTCACTGGGTCCTGATTGTGACAGTGGAGTCCAGTTTGCACTGCAGGATCCAGAGATGGCATCAGTGAAGCTGGAAGACTGCAGTCAAACACTGGAGCTGAATGTCAACATTAAAGATGAAGAAGAGGAGGAGAAGATTGGGAAA
This sequence comes from Oncorhynchus mykiss, assembly GCF_013265735.2. Taxonomy (NCBI): domain Eukaryota; kingdom Metazoa; phylum Chordata; class Actinopteri; order Salmoniformes; family Salmonidae; genus Oncorhynchus; species Oncorhynchus mykiss. Next base: position 289,534 of record NC_048571.1, on the reverse strand, counting down.
TCTGTTCATCATGGTAAGAGCAGGTTCTAACTATATCTTCGGAAGTTTGAGTAATAGACCTCCATAAGTTATGACCCAGTCTATTGATAGGTTGAATTCTATAATTCTGACAACATATCCCTGAATACCTGGGGCTATCTTGAGTGATCAGAGAGTAGACTAAAGAAGTGAAGTAGACAAACTGACAGCGTTTTAAAGTTCTATGAAATGAGTCTGTGTAGTTACTAACCCTTGTGATAGTGAATGGAGGATGATATGAAATGAGTCTGTGTAGTTACTAACCCTTGTGATAGTGAGTGGAGGATGATATGAAATGAGTCTGTAGTTACTAACCCTTGTGATAGTGAGTGGAGGATAATATGAAATGAGTCTGTGTAGTTACTAACCCTTGTGATAGTGAGTGGAGGATAATATGAAATGAGTCTGTGTAGTTACTAACCCTTGTGATAGTGAGTGGAGGATGATATGACTCATAATATTCACCCCTTTCTCCCCTCAACTGTGGAATAGCTTTTAGGGCCAAAGACCCCATTTAGTCGACTACTCAATTGTTGGTCAATAGGCGACCAATATTTTTTTTAGTCGAGCAGTGGCAAATATACAGTACCAGTCAAAAGTTTGGACACACCCATTCTTTATTTTTTACTATTTTCTACATTGTAGAATAATACTGACGACATCAAAACTACGAAATAACACAGAATCATGTAGTAACCAAAAAAGTGTTAAACAAATCCAAATATATTTTAGATTGTTCAAAGTAGCCACCCTTTGCCTTGATGACAGCTTTGCACACTCTTGGCATTCTCTCAACCAACTTCATGAGGAATGCTTTTCCAACGGTCTTGAAGGGGTTCCCACATATGCTGAGCACTTGTTGGCTGCTTTTCCTTCACTCTGTGGTCCAACTCATTCCAAACCATCTCAATTGGGTTGAGGTCGGGTGATTGTGGAGGCCAGGTCATCTGATACAGCACTCCATCGCTCTCCTTCGTTGGTCAAATACCCCTTACACAGCCTGGAGGTGTGTTGGGTCATTGTCCTGTTGAAAAACAAATGATAGTCCCACTAAGCGCAAACCAGATGGGATGGCGTATCGCTGCAGAATGCTGTGGTAGCCATGCTGGTGAAGTGTGCCTTGAATTCTAAATAAATCACTGACGGTGTCACCAGCTAAGCACCCCCACACCATCACACCTGCTCCTCCATGCTTCACGGTGGGAAGGAGGACCTAGTCTGCTCCTCCATGCTTCACGGTGGGAAGGAGGACCTAGTCTGCGCCTCACAAAGACACGGTGGTTTTATATCAAAAATCTCAGTTGATGTTGGGATGTCTGTTACTTGAACTCTGTGAAGCAGTTATTTGAGCTGCAATTTTTGAGGCTGGTAACTCTAATGAACTTATCCTCTGCAGCAGAGTCTGGGTCTTCCTTTCCTGTGGCGGTCCTCATGAGAGCCAGTTTCATCATAGCACTTGATGGTTTTTGCGAATGCACTTGAAGAAACTTTCAAAGTTCTTGACATCTTCCGGATTGACTGACTGTGTATTAAGGTAATGATGGACTGTCGTTTCTCTTTGGTTATTTGAGCAGTTATTGTCATAATATGGATTTGGTCTTTTACCAAATAGGGCTATCTTCTGTATACTACCCCTACCATGTCACAACACAACTGATTGGCTCAAACGCATTAAGAAGATAAGAAATTCCACAAATGAACTTTTAACAAGGCACACCTGTTAATTGAAATGCATTCCAGGTGACTACCTCATGAAGCGGGTTGAGAGAATGCCAAGAGTGTGCAAAGCTGTCATCAAGGCAAAGGGTGTCTACTTTGAAGAATCTCAAATATAAAATTATCTTTGATTTGTTTAACACTTTTTTGGTTACATCATGATTCCACAAGTGTTATTTCATAGTTTTGATGTCTTCACTATTATCCTACGATGTAGAAAATAGTAAAAGTAAAGAAAACCCTTGAATGAGTAGGTGTGTCCAAACTTTTGACGGATACTGAATATATCAAAAATGTATGGCACACGAGACATCTGTCTGATTCACGCCTGTCTGAGTGGACTAGTCCATTTGCCTGTCTGGGTGGACTAGTCCATTTGCCTGTCTGGGTGGACTAGTCCATTTCCTGTCTGGGTGGACTAGTCCATTTGCCTGTCTGGGTGGACTAGTCCATTTGCCTGTCTGGGTGGACTAGTCCATTTGCCTGTCTGGGTGGACTAGTCCATTTGCCTGTCTGGGTGGACTAGTCCATTTGCCTGTCTGGGTGGACTAGTCCATTGCCTGTCTGGGTGGACTAGTCCATTGCCTGTCTGGGTGGACTAGTCCATTGCCTGTCTGAGTGGACTAGTCCATTGCCTGTCTGGGTGGACTAGTCCATTGCCTGTCTGAGTGGACTAGTCCATTGCCTGTCTGAGTGGACTAGTCCATTGCCTGTCTGAGTGGACTAGTCCATTGTCTGTCTGGGTGGACTAGTCCATTGCCTGTCTGAGTGGACTAATCCATTTGCCTGTCTGGGTGGACTAATCCATTTGCCTGTCTGGGTGGACTAATCCATTTGCCTGTCTGGGTGGACTAATCCATTTGCCTGTCTGGGTGGACTAATCCATTTGCCTGTCTGGGTGGACTAATCCATTTGCCTGTCTGGGTGGACTAGTCCATTGCCTGTCTGGGTGGACTAGTCCATTGCCTGTCTGGGTGGACTAGTCCATTGCCTGTCTGGGTGGACTAGTCCATTGCCTGTCTGGGTGGACTAGTCCATTGCCTGTCTGAGTGGACTAATCCATTGTCTGTCTGGGTGGACTCGTCCATTGCGGAGGGGATGGCACACCACTATCACCAGTATATGCATTCAATATATTATTATTACAGTCTTACCATTGTCATTGTAGGAGTGGACACATTGTTTGTAGAGCATATACAACCTAGGCTACACTTGTGAGAAAAGTTTTGGTGTATTTCCTTCCATTTACGAGTTTTCTATTCATTATTTGTCTTTTGTTAAGAGTGCTCCTGTCAATGTTGAGTAAGGACACACACCTCATTACGCCTATAGGCTAGCTGGCCTGATTACACATAGAAGTAGAGATATAGGCTAGCCTGCCTGATTACACATAGAAGTAGAGATATAGGCTAGCCTGCCTGATTACACATAGAAGTATGCCTATAGGCTACCTGGCCTGATTACACATAGAAGTATGCCTATAGGCTACCTGGCCTGATTACACATAGAAGTAGGCCTATAGGCTAGCTGGCCTGATTACACATAGAAGTAGGCCTATAGGCTACATGGCCTGATTACACATAGAAGTAGGCCTATAGGCTACCTGGCCTGATTACACATAGAAGTAGGCCTATAGGCTACCTGGCCTGATTACACATAGAAGTAGACCTATAGGCTAGCTGGCCTGATTAGACATAGAAGTATGCCTATAGGCTAGCTGGCCTGATTACACATAGAAGTAGGCCTATAGGCTACCTGGCCTGATTACACATAGAAGTAGGCCTATAGGCTACCTGGCCTGATTACACATTGAAGTAGGCCTATAGGCTACCTGGCCTGATTACACATTGAAGTAGGCCTATAGGCTACCTGGCCTGATTACACATTGAAGTAGGCCTATAGGCTACCTGGCCTGATTACACATTGAAGTAGGCCTATAGGCTAGCTGGCCTCTGTGTAAATGTAGGCCTATAAATGTGCCCATTTGGGGATCTGATACTATTACTGATTGTCTTAACTCACCGTCACTGTGGAGTTTCTCAAATAAAAAATGTTCAGCTCAAACAGCAAGTAAACAAAGTCTGTTTCTATATCCATTGAGAATGGCAATAATTCCTCAATGTAGACTAATTAAAAAGTCTTACGATCTCTCTCCCTTTTGATAACCACTCAGCATGAAAGGGGAAAAAATGTCATGCTCTGATCCAGTGAAAATGTCATAAAATAGGCCTACCAGATTACTTCTTATCCCTTGCGCAAAATAGCCTATAGCTCTGTCTGTCTGGAGCTCGCTGGCACGGGAAAATCGTAAGGGCCCAGAATATTTTATACAATGTTGCAAGTTTTCTAGCACAGGCCAGACCAAATGATTAGTTGATACAATGTTTCAAGTTTGTTGCTGACAGGCCATGTGCAGCCAATTTGATTCATAGGATATCTATTTTCATCAGGGTATGTTCTACCTGCAGGTTGCAATGTTTTTATTTGTTGGCTTTATGTGGGCTATTTTTACATATTGGCAATAGAAGTTACTTTTAGATTCATTTTAATTTAGATATAATTTTGATTAACCACATGACATTGATTTGAGATATAAAGACTTTATTATAAATGATATGAAAATCATAACGCAGCAGCGGGAGGAGGAGAGTCGAGAACAGATTTATTTTATTCTGGTTACGCTATATTGATCTCTGGCTCCCTCGTGAGTATTTTGTGTGTCTTCATTTTTAAGTCGCAGTGCTTAAAGCATCAGACAAGCTCAGTAGCCTCCATATAGTTGATTTTATTTCAGCACATATATATGGAAAAATACACGTTTTTAAAATTAAAACATTTGGTTGAAAGAAAACAAGACTCTCGGTCGAACGGGAATAACTTTTTTTTTTTGTCGGGACAGCCCTAATAGCTTTATTCCCTGTATTGTACAGCCTACTGATATGAAGTCATATGTATATCACCCCAACTGACAGGTTCTTCTGATGTTGTTCACACAGGAGACCATGTTGAGATATTCTCTACATCCGGAGAGCAACAGCAGGAAGATCACAGAGCTAAGAGGTCTCACCACTGCCCACATTGTGAGGAGATTTTCCCAATTCTATCAAAACTAGAAATACACCTAAAAATACACACAGGAGAGAATCTGTATTCCTGTACTGACTGTGGGAAAAGTTTCACAACATCACAGGCTCTGACAGTTCATCTGCGAGTCCACACAGGAGAAAAACCTTACTCCTGCTCTGACTGTGGGGAGAGTTTCTCTCAACAGAGCAGCTTAAAAACACACCAACGTATACACACAGGAGAGAAGCCTTACTCATGCTCTGACTGTGGAAAGAGTTTCTCCGTATCAAGCAACTTAAAAACACACCTAAAAATACACACCGGGGAGAAGCCTTACTTCTGCTCTGACTGTGGGGCGAGTTTCTCTCAACAGAGCCACTTACAAACCCACCAACATATACATACAGGAGAGAAGCATTACTTCTGCTCTGACTGCGGAAAATTCTTCACAACATCAGCTGAGTTAAGAGTTCATCAGAGAACACACACAGGAGAGAAGCCTTACTGCTGCTCGGACTGTGGGAAGAGTTTCTCTCAACAGGTCCACTTAAAATGTCACCAGCGAATACACACAGGAGAGAAGCCTTACTCCTGCTCTGACTGTGGGAAGAGTTTCACCCGATTGGATATATTAAAATGTCACCAGCGAATACATACAGGAGATAAGCCTTACTCCTGCTCTGACTGTGGGAAGAGTTTCTCCCAACAGGGCAACTTAAAAATACACCAACGTATACATAAAGGAGAGAAGCCTTATTCCTGTTCTGACTGTGGAAAATGCTTCACAACATCAACTGAGCTAAAATCTCATCAGAGAACACACACAGGAGAGAAGCCTTACTACTGCTCTGACTGTGGGAAGAGTTTTTCCCGATTGGCTACCTTAAAAACACATCAATGTATACATAAAGGAGAAAAGCCTCATCAGTTCTCTCAGACCAACTAAGATTAAAGTCACTCTATCAATGAATTATCATCTCATAAAATAAGTGGTAGGAGTGAATTGGATCAAATGAAGAAAGCTTAGAACACGTTTCTCACTGTGAGAGAACTGTGCAGAGGAAAGGGAGCGTTATAGAATGATGACATTGGAAATCATCTTCCTCCATCTTTTTTTTACTTCAAAACATAGAATTGCGCCATTTTCACATGTGTTAATGTTGGGGTGGTGCTGGGGATGATGAATATGAAGTTGAAACATTTTAAAATGTCCCTTTAAGGAAAAAACAATAGGATGGTGGTTGGTCGGGTGGATGGATGAGTCAGCATATAACATGAAAGTCTAGCAACCCAACGGTTGAGTGTCAAATCTCATCACGGACAACTTTAGCATTTTATCTAATAAGCAACTTTGCAACTACACTACATGACCAAAAGTACACTACCATTCAAAAGTTTGGGGTCACTTAGAAATGTCCTTGTTTTTGAAAGAACATCTATTTTTTTTGTCCATTTAAAATAACATCAAATTGATCAGAAATACAGTGTAGACATTGTTCATGTTGTAAATTACTATTGTAGCTGGAAACAGCTGATTTTTTAAATGGAAAATCTACATAGGTGTACAGAGGCCCATCATCAACAGCCATCACTCCTGTGATCCAATGGCACGTTGTTAGCTAATCCAAGTTTATCATTTAAAAAGGCTAATTGAACAATAGAAAACCCTTTTGCAATTATGTTAGCACAGCTGAAAACAGTTGTGCTGATTAAAGAAGCAATAAAACTAGACTAGTTGAGTATCGGGAGCATCAGCATTTGTGGGTTCGATTACAGGCTCAAAATGTCTAGAAACAAATAACTTTCTTTTGAAACTCATCAGTCTATTTTTGTTCTGAGAAATGAAGGCAATTCCATGGGAGAAATTGCCAAGAAATGGAAAATCTCGTACAATGTTGTGTACTACTCCCTTCACAGATCAGAGCAATCTGGCCCTAACCAGAATATCAAGAGGAGTGGGAGGCCCCGGTGCACAACTGAGCAAGATGTACATTAATGTCTAGTTTGAGAAAGTCCTCAACTGGTAGCTTCATTAAATAGTACGCGCAAAACACCAGTCTCAACATCAACAGTGACGAGGCGACTCCGGGATGCTGGCCTTCTAGGCAGTCTCAGACTGGCCAATAAAAAGAAAAGATTAAGATGGGCAAAAGAACACAGACACTGGACCGAGGAACTCTGCCTAGATGGCCAGCATCCCGGAGTCGCCTCTTCACTGTTGAATTTGAGACTGCACTGTATTTCTGATCAATTTGATGTTATTTTAATGGACAAAAAAATGGCTTTTCTTTAAAAAAACAAGGACATTTCTTATTGGCCCCAAACTTTTGAACGGTAGTGTATGTGGGCACCTGCTCGTCAAGCATCTAATTTCAAAATCATGGTAATTAATATGGACTTGGTCCCCCTTTTGCTGCAATAACGGCCTCCACTCTTCTGGGAAGGCTTTACACTATATGTTGGAACATTGCTGTGGGGACTTTTTCCATTTAGCCACAAGAGCATTAGTGAGTTCGGGCAATGATGTTGGGCGATTAGGTCTGGCTCGCAGTCAACGTTTCAATTCATCCCAAAGGTGTTCGATGGGGTTAAGATCAGGGCTCTGTACAGGCCAGTCAAGTTATTCCACACTGATCTCGACAAACCATTTGTGTATGGACGTCTATTTGTGCTCGGGGGCATTGTCACGCTGAAACAGGAAAGGGCCTTCCCCAAACTGTTGCTGCAAAGTTGGCAGCACAGAATCATCTATAATGTCATTGTATGCTGTAGCATTAAGATTTCCCTTCACTGGAACTAAGGGGACTAGTCCGAACCATGAAAAACCATTAGTTTTAGACCATTAGTTGTCCTCCACCAAACTTTACAGTTGGCACTATGCATTGGGGCAGGTAGCGTTCTCCTGGCATCCACCAAACCCAGATTCATCCGTCAGACTGCTAGATGATGAAGCGTGATTCATCTCTCCAGAGAACATGTTTCTACTGCATCAGTCCAATGACGGTGAGCTTTACACCACTCCAGACAACGCTTGGCATTGCACATGGTGATCTCAGGCATGTGTGCTGCTGCTCGGCCAAGGAAACCCATTTTATGAAGCTCCCAACGAACAGTTCTTGTTGACGTTGCTTCCAGCAGCAGTTTGGAACTTGATAGTGAGTGATGCAACCGAGGACAGACCATTTTTACATGCTTCAGCACTCGGCGGTCCTGTGTTTTGAGCTTGTGTGGCTTACCACTTCACGGCTGAGCCGTTGCTCCTAGACATTTCCATTTCACAATGACAGCACTTACAGTTGAACAGGGCAGCTCAAGCAGGGCAGAAATGTTATGAACTGACGGTGCCACATTGAAAGTCACGAAGCTCTTCATTAAGGCCATTCTACTGCCAATGCATGGCTGTGTGCTCGATTTTATACTCCTGTCAGCAAAGGGTGTGGCTGAAATAGACAAATCCACTATTTTGAAGGGGTGTTCTCATACTTTTGTATATATAGTCTGCTTAACATGTTAGCCTAGCATGCAACTACTTACCATGTTAATGTTAGCAACAACTAATTGGAATACGTAAAATATCATACGTATAGCAAATTCGTAACATATTGTACAAAATCTAATTCGTAACATCCTACAAATCGTATTACAGTTATAGGCCAATGTAACATAACATACCGTAAAATACTAAATAGTGTGCAATGTTATTTTTTATTTTTTTACATATAGTACGTTTTGCTCTGACACCAAGTTGTCCCTCTGCAGTTCTCTGTGGGAATGAGCTAGTAGACACATGTATCAGATAGAGATGGTGTCAGTTCTTTTTTTACTACACAACAACTTTTGTTTAATGATACACAGGCTATGAAACGACGACGTGTGTTTATTAAATTGTCTTTTAAAACTAGATTCATTATTTTAGTCATTGATCATTAATGCAATTGGATAACTGTAATGAACTTAATTGATCTGCTAATGAAAAAATAAACATTCTACATGAATTTGTGCTGGTCAACCTTTGTTTTCTGGGTAATCTATACAGAAAATACTATGTTTTTGTTTAATTCATGGCATTCAAAGTAATTTACATGTCTATCTACTCAAAACATGTCACTACATCTTTACACATCACCATGGGGACAAGCCAATTTGCTAGCCACCAGTAATTGCTACAATGCACACAAATATATATTTTGCAGTATAAAGGACTTACATATGTTTCTTATTAAATAACAGTTAAATAAAATGAAAAAAAAAGTATTGTCATTTTGAAGTGTTTTATATGGTACCAAAGTCCAGGGAAAACATTACCACCACAATCCAATAATGACCCAGTTACTATTGGGGAATGGAACCAGAGAGGAAGATTGTGTTACCTTTCTCTTACTTATCGTAAGAGTAGGGGTGTTAACCCTGGAGTCCTGGCTAAATTCTCATTCTGACCATCATGGCCCTCTAATCATCCCCAGCTTCCAGGCTCATTCATCCCCCCCCTCCTCTCCCCTGTAACTATTCCCCAGGTTGTTGCTGTAAATGAGAACGTGTTCTGTCAACTTCCCTGGTAAAATAAAAAATTTATTTACTTAAACATTAATGTGCACTGTTCAAAATATATCTACAGTCAACGCTGTTGCTAGCACTAGCCTCCAAAATAAAGTGTACGATCTGGGTTAACTTGGTAGAGTTTACGAAAACAAATATAATACAAGTGTCATTCCAGATGAGGAATAAGAAATGTTCAAAGCACATGTAATGTTTGTATTTAGGCAATGTAATGTCAAGTTCTTACACAGGATGTAGCTAGTTAAAATGAAGTGTATCTTTAGGAGTAATTCATGTGTACCTGTACATTACCCACCCTGACAACCTGGCCCTCAATTTAAAGCCCATGGAAGTGACATCCAAGTGGGAGAACAAATACACTAGTACAACACAGAGTATATTTAATATCTGCACAAGTACAATGTAATTACTAGGTGTTACACAGGATTTGGCCGGTGATAATGAAGTCTATCTTGAGGGGTACTTACTTGTAATTACAGTGAACCAATAGCCAGTGGTGGAAAAAGTACCCAGCTGTCATACTTGAGTAAAAGTAAAGATACCTTAATAGAAAGTCACCCAGTAAAATGCTCCTTGAGTAAAAGTCTAAAAGTATTTGGTTTTAAATATACTTAAGTTGCAAAAGTCAATGCATTAATAATTTCAGATTCCTTATATTAAGCAAACCAGATGGCACAATTTGAAAAATATATTATGGATGGCCAATGGGCACACTCCAACATTCAGACATAATTTACATCCCTACCTCCTCTGACCAGGGTTGTTCTCTTGGTAACTGTGTGAATTGGACCATTTTCCTGTCCTGCTAAGCATTCCAACTGTAATGAGTACTTTTGGGTGTCATGGAAAATGTATTGAGTAAAAAGTACATGATTGTCTTTAGAACAGGAGTCGAGAAGGTCAGTGTGCAAAATCTGGACATGATAGATTGCCGCGGGGGGAAAAGTGTGTTATAGACCAGATAAAAACGTCAAGACAGAAGAGAGAAAGGTACGTTTTCCATGCAATTTGTTTCGTTTCCTTTTGGGAATACATGACTAGTGCTGGACGATTTAGCATAGGACGTTAGATAACTAGCTAGCTAGCATTTGGCAGCTACCTAGCCAACGGAAGGCTAGCTAGCTAATGGAAGGCTAGCTAGCTAACGGAATAGCCATAACTGTAGCATGCTAACGTTAGCTGGCGTTAATGTTAGGCTTTACCAACTAGGCTAGCTAGCTAACAAGTTACCATAGCACATTGTACGGAATATATTTACCATGTAGTATGTTGAGTTTTGTTTGGATTAGCTAGCACGCTAGATAGTTTTCTAACCTTTACTAGCCACTGTAGCTAAATTACCTAACATAAAGCTGGCAAATAGCTATGTTATGGTCGCTACTCGCTAGCTAGCTGGGCTCACTTTTGTGTGAAGCTAGCCACAATAACGATTATCCAACAGTATAATTTATGGGTCGCCTTCATAATAAAAGTCCCCCATTGGAATCAACAGTGTGTAGTCTATCTTGGGTTAGTTATACAAATCTTTCGTGTTAGCATGCAATTTTATAGCTAGCTGGATAACACAATAACTAGTTAGCAAGGCCTAGGTAGCTATAGGCCTAAACCATGGAAAGCATGATGATGATAACTACTTCATCGCTGAAATGTGGCTCCCACATGGACAGGCTTCTTATCAAACTTCCAGTGTACCTCAGAGACAGTTTCACTGAACATTGTTTGAACAAGGGCATCCTGAGATAGTGCTCGAGAAGCACCTATGCTCTCAGAGACCTGGCCGCATGGTTGGAGGATAAGGCAGGCCACACCCATGTCTCCTTTGTCATGGCCAGGTCCAGGGTCGCCCCCAAAAGCAGTTGTCAATGCCTAGGCTGGAACTCAGTGCTGCCCTTTCCGGAGCCCAGTTGACCTCTACCTTGCGAGCCGAGCTCACCTTGCCAATCCAAAGGGTCATCTACTGGAGTGATTCAACCACTGTATTGACCTGGCTCAAGTCGGAGTCCTGCAGGTATAAGGAGTTCATCGGGACCTCGCATTGCGGAAATCCAAGACCTAACAGAAGTCCAGGACTGGAGGTATGTTGATAGCATAAACAATCCTGCTGATGACGTTACTCGCGGTAAAACCCTTAAGGAACTGGCTCAACCCCATCGCTGGAGCTTGGGACCACCATTCTTGTCCCAACCAGAGAACGAGTGACCGACAGCCCCCAGGTGTACGGCCCCTCCGCAACCAACTGAAGCTCATGAGTTAAGGAAGTCCGCCCAATGCTACAGCATCTCTACGGAACCAACAACAGCTCTCCCTGACCTAGCACAATCCCAAACACTGCCGGATCTGATCGCCGCCACAAACCAGACCTCAGATGGCGTGGCTTCTATACCCACCTCCCTCGCGGCAGAGACACTACTCCTCCAGCATGCACAAGTTAGCTCTGAAAAAAGCTCTGAAAGCCGGTAGGGAAGTTGCTAAGGAGAGCCGTCTTCTCTCTCTCGCCCCCAGAATATGATCAAATCCTTGGAGTGATCAGAGTCGGGGGGAGGCTGCGCCAAGCAGAAGTTTTGGACCCCGATGCTATCCACCCAATTATCCTTGACTCCAGACACCCTCTTACCAGGCTCCTCATTAAGAGTTAGGCTTCTCCACCCAGGGCCAGAGAGGGTCAATGGGGAGATGATTGTGGAAGTACTGGATAATTGGAGGACGAGGAGTCATTCGTAAGCACCAATACACCTGCGTAGAATGTCAGAGATGGCGGGCCGGAGCCACGATGCCCAAAATGGCAGATTTACCCCCTGCTCGCTTGCGCCTCCTTAAACCACCCTTCTGGTCAACAGGAGTAGACTGCTTTGGCTCCTTGATGATCACGCTAGGACGCAGTGTGGAAAAGCGCTGGGGCATTCTATTCAAGTGTTTGACAACTAGATGTGTCCACCTGGACCTACTGGAGAGTTTGGATACTGAAGCCTTCCTCATGGCCCTACGGCGGTTTATCTCCCGACGGGGGAAACCCTACGAGATCCTGGCTGACAGAGGTACGAACTTCAAGGCAAAATAAGCCAGGTTGGAGGAAGCCTTCCAAGCCATGGAACCCAGCCTCCAGGATCAGCTGATGGACCAACAAATCTCATTCAAATTTAACCCTCCAGGAGCTCCTCATTTTGGAGGAACATGGGAGCAAGAGATCAAATCTGAAAAAGACGGCCATACGAGTCGTACTAGGGGACCAAACTGTCCCCTAGTACGTCCTGATAGAGGTGGAAGGGATACTGAACTCCAAACCCTTGGGATATCTCTCTGCAGACATCGCTGACCCCGATCCGGTTACACCGAATATGCCCTTGATGGGACGCAGAGATGCATCACTTCCTCAAGCCATGTATGCTGATACGAACCTCGTTGGCAGACGCCGGTGGCGACACAGCCAGATCTTAGCTGGTGGACCCTCAGCTGCCTCGAGCCTCCTGGCCGGTGGGCCGTATCACTAAGACCATGCCTGGGACCGATGGTCGCGTTAGATCAGTGGAGATCCAGGTGAAGAACCGGACATATATCCGGCCAGTTGCCCGACTAATTCCTCTCCCTGAGATGACAGAGGACGGGGAGCAATGAGCCTTTTTTGAGGAGTGTGGAATTTAACAAATTTCCAGGGTGGCTGTAGAAAAGGCCCATGGAGTTGGTGGAATAATCATTTAATTAATTGCCACTTACTCAGCTGTGCCAGGGGCGCTTTAATTAGGTCAGGTGGAAATGTCTCAACTCCATAAAAGGAGGATATTGCCATCGCCTGAGCTCACTGCTTTCTCTTCCTTAACTCTGTCTGATCCAGAAGTTCTGTGCTTCCATGAATCCACAAATTCCTGCCTCAGTCTCATCCATTCCTCTGTCACCTGACACGTGACCACCTGTTCACCTTCACTGTCAGTCATCCTACCTGTCCAGCTACCCACACAGATTCCGCTAATCTTTCAATAGGGTAACATAGTGTCTCAATTGTCATACATTCTTCTCTACCACAGATTTCCACTCTACAATCTACACACGATACCCCATAATGCCAGAGCGAAAACAGGTTTTTAGATATTTAAAAAAAAAAATTAAACATCAATACCTTATTTACATAAATATTCAGACCCTTTGCTATGAGACTCGAAATTGAGCTCTGGTGCATCCTGTTTCTATTGATCATCTTTGAGATGTTTCTACAACTTGATTGGAGTCCACCTGTGGTAAATTCAATTGATTGGATATGATTTGGAAAGGCAGACACCTGTCTATATAAGGTCCCGCAGTTGACAGTGCATGTCAGAGCAAAAACCAAGCCATGAGGTCAAAGGAATTGTCCGTAGAGCTCAGAGACAGGATTGTGTGGAGGCACAGATCTGGGGAAGGGTACCAAAAATGTTTGCTGCATTGAAGGTCCCCAAGAACACAGTGGCCTTCAGCATTCTTAAATGGAAGAAGTTTGGAACCACCAAGATGCTTGCTTGAGCTGGCAGCCCGGGCAAACTGAGGAAGCAGGGGAGAAGGGCCTTGGTCAGGTAGGTGAGCAGAACCTGATGGTCACTCTGACACAGCAGGAGTGGTTTCGGGACAAGTTTTGTAATGTCCTTGAGTGGCCCAGCCATAGCCCGGACTTGAACCCGATCGAATATCTCTGGAGAGACCTGAAAATAGCTGTGTAGCAACGCTCCCCTTTCAACCTGACAGAGCTTGAGAGGATCTGCAGAGAAGAATGGGAGAAAAACTCCCCAAATACATGTGTGCCAAGATTGTCGTGTCATACCCTGGAGAACTCGATGCTGTAATCGCTGCCAAAGGTGCTTCAACAAAGTACTGAGTAAAGGGTCGGAAAATGTCATATTTCCGGTTTTAAAAAATATATAAATTGCCATTTCTAAAAAACTGTTTTATTTGTCATTCTGGGGTATTGTGTGTAGATTGATGAGGGGGGGGGGGGGGGACTATTTCATCTATTTTAGAATAAGGCTGTAACGTTACAATATTAGGAAAAAGTCAAGGGGTCTGAATACTTTCCGAAGGCACTATATATCAAGTCATTTGTCACCTAGTACAGCCAGAAGAGGAGCGGCCACTGCTCGGAGCCTGGTTCTTCTCTAGGGTTTTCCTAGGTTCCTTCTAAGGAGTTTTTACTAGTCCCTCTGCTTCTGTATTGCTTTCCCTTTGGGGTTTTAGTCTCGGTACCTGCACCCTCAGCGGAGTCGATCAAACACCGGGAGCATCCATTTTTTCACGAAGAAGGCAGAGAGGAAGCCAAAGCCTGAAACCTAGAAGCTTCTGGTTTCTGTCAACCTCATTGAGGCGTTTTTTTTTTACACCTTATACGTTAGGTTAGGCTATCTGTAAAGCACTTTGTGACAACTGCAGATGTTAAAAGGGCTTTATACATTGTTTTTATTGAAATGTTCATCACACCACCTGACTGGTTCTTCTGATGTTGTTCACACAGGAAACCATGTTGAGACATTCTCTACATCCAGAGAGCAACAGAGGGAAGATCACAGAGCTCAGAGGTCTCACCACTGCTCACGTTGTGAGGAGATTTTCCAATTCTATCAAAGCTAAAAATACACCTAAAAATACAGACAATGTAGAATCTTTATCCCTGCTTTGACTGTGGGAAGAGCTGCAAAATATCAAGGGATCTGACAGTTCAACATTCAACACTGGAAAAAAGCCTTACTCCTGCTCTGACCGTTGGAAGAGTTTCTCTCAACATGGCCACTTAAAAACATACCAACATATACATAAATGTGAGATTCCTCATCAGTTCTCTGACTAGCTAAGATTAAAATCATTCCTTCACTTAATTATCAAGAAATCGTAGAACACTCTATTGTAATCCTATTGTTTCTCACTGTGAGAGAACTGTGCAGAGGAAATGGAGTGTTATAGAATGTTATCCTCTCTTTACTTTACTGATCAGTATTCACTGAAACCTGCTCAATTTATCTGCGAATTAAAAATAAAGTTTGTACATTTGTACTGGTCAAACTCTTCTCTTTTGGAAAATTAATTACCAAAAAACAGTGTTTCAAGTGACATATTTGCTGTTTTTCTGAAGCTGAACAAGACAGGAAGTTGAAATGAGCGTCACAAAGCTAAATCTGACCTATTCTCTAACATGTTTTGTCATCATAAACAGCTGTGAGACCTGATAGAGTACTGCAACTGTGTTGATCTCCTGAATCATTGTAGTTATGGGGGGTTAACTTTACAGTAAATATAATGCTTTTGTTTAATTCATGGAATTCCAATAAATATACAGTGCCTTGCGAAAGTATTCGGCCCCCTTGAACTTTGCGACCTTTTGCCACATTTCAGGCTTCAAACATAAAGATATAAAACTGTATTTTTTGTGAAGAATCAACAACAAGTGGGACACAATCATGAAGTGGAACGACATTTATTGGATATTTCAAACTTTTTTAACAAATCAAAAACTGAAAAATTGGGCGTGCAAAATTATTCAGCCCCCTTAAGTTAATACTTTGTAGCGCCACCTTTTGCTGCGATTACAGCTGTAAGTCGCTTGGGGTATGTCTCTATCAGTTTTGCACATCGAGAGACTGAATTTTTTTTCCATTCCTCCTTGCAAAACAGCTCGAGCTCAGTGAGGTTGGATGGAGAGCATTTGTGAACAGCAGTTTTCAGTTCTTTCCACAGATTCTCGATTGGATTCAGGTCTGGACTTTGACTTGGCCATTCTAACACCTGGATATGTTTATTTTTGAACCATTCCATTGTAGATTTTGCTTTATGTTTTGGATCATTGTCTTGTTGGAAGACAAATCTCCGTCCCAGTCTCAGGTCTTTTGCAGACTCCATCAGGTTTTCTTCCAGAATGGTCCTGTATTTGGCTCCATCCATCTTCCCATAAATTTTAACCATCTTCCCTGTCCCTGCTGAAGAAAAGCAGGCCCAAACCATGATGCTGCCACCACCATGTTTGACAGTGGGGATGGTGTGTTCAGCTGTGTTGCTTTTACGCCAAACATAACATTTTGCATTGTTGCCAAAAAGTTCAATTTTGGTTTCATCTGACCAGAGCACCTTCTTCCACATGTTTGGTGTGTCTCCCAGGTGGCTTGTGGCAAACTTTAAGACACTTTTTATGGATATCTTTAAGAAATGGCTTTCTTCTTGCCACTCTTCCATAAAGGCCAGATTTGTGCAATATACAACTGATTGTTGTCCTATGGACAGTCTCCCACCTCAGCTGTAGATCTCTGCAGTTCATCCAGAGTGATCATGGGCCTCTTGGCTGCATCTCTGATCAGTCTTCTCCTTGTATGAGCTGAAAGTTTAGAGGGACGGCCAGGTCTTGGTAGATTTGCAGTGGTCTGATACTCCTTCCATTTCAATATTATCGCTTGCACAGTGCTCCTTGGGATATTTAAAGCTTGGGGAATCTTTTTGTATCCAAATCCGGCTTTAAACTTCTTCACAGCAGTATCTCGGACCTGCCTGGTGTGTTCCTTGTTCTTCATGATGCTCTCTGCGCTTTTAACGGACCTCTGAGACTATCACAGTGCAGGTGCATTTATACGGAGACTTGATTACACACAGGTGGATTGTATTTATCATCATTAGTCATTTAGGTCAACATTGGATCATTCAGAGATCCTCACTGAACTTCTGGAGAGAGTTTGCTGCACTGAAAGTAAAGGGGCTGAATAATTTTGCACGCCCAATTTTTCAGTTTTTGATTTGTTAAAAAAGTTTGAAATATCCAATAAATGTCGTTCCACTTCATGATTGTGTCCCACTTGTTGTTGATTCTTCACAAAAAAATACAGTTTTATATCTTTATGTTTGAAGCCTGAAATGTGGCAAAAGGTTGCAAAGTTCAAGGGGGCCGAATACGTTCGCAAGGCACTGTATCTGTATTTATCTACTCAATACATGTCATGACACCTCTACACACTGGGACAAGCCAATTTACTAGTCACCAATATTCTCTACATCAAATCAGTGATGACTGTTCAACAGTCTTATGGCCTGGAGATAGAAGCAGTTTCATTCTCTTGGTACCAGCTTTGATGCACCTGTACCGTCTCTGCTTGCTACATGGTAGCAGGGTGAACAGGCCGTGGCTCGGGTGGATGAGATTCTTGATCTTCCACATAAAATGTTATTGATCACATACACATGGTTAACAGATGTTATTCCGAGTGTAACAAAATGTTTGTGCTTCTAGTTCCGACTGTGCAGCAATATCTAGCAAGTAATATCTAGCAATTCCACAACAAATACCTAATACACACATCTAAGTAAAGGAATGGAATAAGAATCTATATTAATATATGGATAAGCAATGTCAGAGTGGCATAGGCTAAGATGCAATATATATTATAGAATACAGTATATACATATGAGATGAGTAATGCAAGATATGTAAACATTATTCAACTGGCATTATCTCTGTGGCCTTCCACAGAGACCATGTACTAATGTGGCTATGTATATGTAATGTTTAAAAAAAAAACTTAGACATTAAAACAGACACACCTTTAGTTTTCTTGAACCAAGGTTTATTTGTCTTGCTAATTAAGTTCCCTTTATATTTTACATGCTTTATCAGTAGTTAGTCCATCAGTCCAACACATGTCGCTGTTGCACTACGGTAGTGGGAAACAGGAAGTTCCGGGTTGCCTGCCACCATTCTTCGGAGTAAAGAAAACGACAGAACGGTGTTGTGCGTTTCGCTTTATTACTACAGGTATGTAATAGCACGTTTAAACAGTCTATTATCGAAATAACGTATCATATAACACATCCTCGAGATATTATCACGTTTGGGAAAGGTTTTGTGTAATTTCTCTGTCAAACCGAGTGAGTGAAGAACGTGCTAAAAAAATATTTTACAAGCACACGGAGCGGTGTCCACCACACGTTCATTTGTGAGGCTTTCCAGGTTCATACATAACTCAGTCGTGTTCTCCTGGGGATGTTCAGTACAAAAACGTTGTGGAAAGTTGCAGATAGAAATGCCCTGAATAGAACTGAGATGATCTACATAATACATTTATATCGGAATGTGGCCAACGTCTCCGTCCCCCTCCTGGAAGCAGCCCTGGTACCCGCTTGTCCCTAGCTATGTGAAGCTAGCCAGAATAGCAATTAGCCACAATTGTTGGTTCTCCCTTAACATAAAAGGCCCTCGTTGAAATTAATGCAAACTGATACAAAATAGTGGAATAATTTCACATTTGGACTAGGCAACACTAAACATGGTTAGAATGTTGTTACTTAATTTAAAATGGATTAGAATGGCTCCGGAGTAGATGGCTGCTGTTTTATGGTTTCCTAACCAATTGTGCTATTGTGTGTTTTTTTGGCATTGTGGGTAATCTGCTTCTACCCCCAGTTCTATTAGCCACGTGAAATTAGCCAGAATAATGGAATTTGCGGTTCGCCCTCAACATAAAATACCCTCATTGAAAGCAATGCGAACTGATACAAATTAGTGGAATCATTTCAAATTAGGATTAGGCAACAATAAACACTGTTAGAATGTTGTTACTTAATTTAAAATTGAGAAGAATGGCGCCGGAGTAGATGGCTGCCGTTTTATGGTTTTCTAAACTATTGTGGGTTTTTTGGCATTGTGGGTAATCTGCCTCTACCCTCAGTCCAACTAGCCAACGTACAATCATTGGATGACAAAATAGACGAGCTACGATCACAAATAAACTGTAATGTCTTATGTTTCACCGAGTCGTGGCTGAACGATGACACAGATAGCATACAGCTGGCAGGGTTTGCGCTGCATCGGCAAGATGGAACATCTGCCTTTTGTAAGACAAGGGGTGGCGTCTGTGTATATTTGTAAACAACAGCTGGTGCACGAAATCTAATATTAAGGAATTCTAAAGGTTTTGCTCGCCTGAAGTAGAGTATCTCATGACCCACAACAATTTGCATACCGCCCCAAAGATCCACAGATGATGCAATCTCTATTGCACTCCACACTGCCCTTTCTCACCTGGACAAAAGGAACACCTACGTGAGATTGCTATTCATTGACTACAGATCAGCGTTCAACACCATAGTGCCCTCAAAGCTCATCACTAAGCTAAGGACACTGGGACTAAACACCTCCCTCTACAACTGTCCCCAGGTGGTAAGGGTAGGTAACAACACATCTGCCACGCTGATCCTAAACACGGGGGCCCCTCACCTACTCAGTGCTCAGTCCCCTCCTGTACTCCCCGTTCACTCATGACTGCGTGGCGCCAACACAGTCGTTAAGTTTGCCGAAGAGTGTGTAAAGCTGTCATCAAAGCAAAGGGTGGCTACTTTGAAGAATTTCAAATATAAAATGTATTTTGATTTGTTTAACACTTTTTATTTTGGATACTACATGATTCCATGTATTATTTCATAGTTTTGATGTCTTCACTATTATTCTACAATGTAGAAAATAGTACAAATAAAGAAAAACCCTTGAATGAGTCGGTGCCCAAATGTTTGACTGGCACTGTGTATATTTAATTTATTTTTATGGGGAATTGGAAATGATGCAGACAATTACAATGATGGAAGCCACAATCTGTCTGCAATATTAAAGCTGATCTACCACCCCCCCCACCCCCCCCCAAAAAAAAAGATAATCAACACAGACTGGACATCTGGTATGATGGTCTTTGACTAAAATACTGCTAGTGGTACCAATGCCGTGCGAGACAAACTGAGCATTCCTTATCCAGAATAAATGTCCATTGATACTCTGGTTTTAGTAGTGTAACTCTGCTCTCAATCTGAGTAGTTGAGACATAAAAAGGGTATTGATAGAAAAGGTAACTTCTCCTCTATTACAGTAAAATAATGTCTCAATGTGTTTTGGTGTCAATATGAACCATTATTTTGGACCAAACCACAAATGTAAATAGCTAAGTTGAAACTGCTTGCCAGAGAGGAAGATGTGATCTCGCAACTTTGTTGTCGTGAAAGTCAGGGGGAGGGGCTTGGTGTGTGTAAGTAATTGAGAAAGAGGCAAAGCAAGAGGTTTCACTCTCGCTAAATTCTGTCCAAAATAAGCCCAATGCGTTTCTATGGGCTTGTTTTGGACCTAACCTTGTTGCCTGCCTTCCTGCCTTTGGGACAACGACTCCCATTGTTAGGGTGGAGACGTGCATCTTGTCATCATATACAGATCTCTGGTGTAAATGGGAAGGTGCACACGGCACAGCAGAGCAAAAATACAATTTGACAACAAGAGGACATAAACACTCATGAAAATGAAAGTAAATACAGGCATTTGGAATTTAGCTCAAAAATATACATTTTAATTAATTCTACACTGCTCAAAAAAATAAAGGGAACACTAAAATAACACCCTAGATCTGAATGAATGAAATATTCTTATTAAATACTTTTTTCTTTACATAGTTGAATGTGCTGACAACAAAATCACACAAAAATGATCAATGGAAATCAAATGTATCAACCCATGGAGGTCTGGATTTGGAGTCACACTCAAAATTAAAGTGGAAAACCACACTACCGGCTGATCCAACTTTGATGTAATGTCCTTAAAACAAGTCAAAAACAAGTCAGTAGTGTGTGTGGCCTCCACATGCCTGTATGACCTCCCTACAATGCCTGGGCATGCTCCTGATGAGGTGGCGGATGGTCTCCTGAGGGATCTCCTCCCAGACCTGGACTAAAGCATCCGCCAACTCCTGGACAGTCTGTGGTGCAACGTGGCGTTGGTGGATGGAGCGAGACATGATGTCCCAGATGTGCTCAATTGGATTCAGGTCTGGGGAACGAACGGGCAGGCCAGTCCATAGCATCAATAGCTTCCTCTTGCAGGAACTGCTGACACTCCAGCCACATGAGGTCTAGCATTGTCTTGCATTAGGAGGAACCCAGGGCCAACCGCACCAGCATATGGTCTCACAAGGGGTCTGAGGATCTCATCTCGGTACCTAATGGCAGTCAGACTACCTCTGGCGAGCACATGGAGGGCTATGCGGCCCCCCAAAGAAATGCCACCCCACACCATGACTGACCCACCGCCAAACCGGTCATGCTGGAGGATGTTGCAGGCAGCAGAACGTTCTCCACGGCGTCTCCAGACTCTGTCACGTGTTCATTGTGAACCTGCTTTCATCTGTGAAGAGCACAGGGCGCCAGTGGCGAATTTGCCAATCTTGGTGTTCTCTGGCAAATGCCAAACGTCCTGCACGGTGTTGGGCTGTAAGCACAACCCCCACCTGTGGACGTCGGGCCCTCATACCACCCTCATGGAGTCTGTTTCTGATCGTTTGAGCAGACACATGCACATTTGTGGCCTGCTGGAGGTCATTTTGCAGGGCTCTGGCAGTGCTCCTCCTTGCACAAAGGCGGAGGTAGCGGTCCTGCTGCTGGGTTGTTGCCCTCCTATGGCCTCCTCCACGTCTCCTGATGTACTGCCCTGTCTCCTGGTAGCGCCTCCATGCTCTGGACACTACGCTGACAGACACAGCAAACTTACCTTGCCACAGCTCGCATTGATGTGCCATCCTGGATGAGCTGCACAACCTGAGCCACTTGTGTGGGTTGTAGACTCCGTCTCATGCTACCACTAGAGTGAAAGCACCGCCAGCATTCAAAAGTGACCAAAACATCAGCCAGGAAGCATAGGAACTGAGAAGTGGTCTGTGGTCACCACCTGCAGAACCACTCCTTTATTGGGGGTGTCTTGCTAATTGCCTATAATTTCCACCTGTTGTCTATTCCATTTGCACAACAGCATGTGAAATTTATTGTCAATCAGTGTTGCTTTCTAAGTGGACAGTTTGATTTCACAGAAGTGTGATTGACTTGGAGTTACATTGTGTTGATTAAGTGTTCCCTTTATTTTTTTGAGCAGTGTATATATCGCCCAGCCCTGAGTATAGTAGAGTATAATGTACTGTGTTGTACCCTACTTTACTCTAATGCTGTGCACTCAAGACGTCTTTTCATCTTTCAATTAACTGATTTCAAAGTACAGAAAATACTTATTTTAAATGTGCAGATATGACTTTTCAACTTTCAGTCATAACCTAAAATGAATCTAACTTCAACGTTTGGAAAAATAAGCATTTTAGATGTTTTTTTGCTTACTAGGACTATTGTAGTTCATAGGAGGAGGGCGGTATTTCAGCCAGGACCAGCCTGTGTCTGCATAAAGCATAGAGATGGAGAGAAGACTCAACCTCTATGTAACCCGTTTTAGCATGGACATTGTCATTGAGGCTTTCCACCATTTTAAAGTAGTCAAATGTGTGGGGATTCTTATGGGTTAGGAGTAATCAGCCAATTATTAGTGCCCTGTCTTCTTCAACTTGTGTGCTATGGTTTGTAAATATTGAAATATTGAACACTGCCATCTAGTGGTCAATAACCGAATTACACTAATTGGTTCAGGACTCCAGCATGATTTTTCAATGCCGATACCGATTATTGGAGGACCATAAAAGCCGATACCGATTAATCGGCCAATTTTTATTTTATTTTATTTGTGATAATGACAATTACAACGATACTGAATGAACACTTATTTTAACTTAATACAATACATCAATAAAATCAATTTAGCCTCAAGTAAATAATGAAATATGTTCAATTTGGTTTAAATAATGCAAAAACAAAGTGTTGGAGAAGAAAGTAAAAGTGCAATATGTTCCATGTAAAATATGTGCCATGTAAGAAAGCTAACGTTTCAGTTCCTTGCTCAGAACATGAGAACATATGAAAGCTGGTGGTTCCTTTTAACATGAGTCTTCAATATTACCAGGTAAGAAGTTTTAGGTTGTAGTTATTATAGGACTATTTCCCTCTATACCATTTGTATTTCATTAACC
The DNA here is from genome assembly GCF_013265735.2 of Oncorhynchus mykiss. Classification (NCBI taxonomy): domain Eukaryota; kingdom Metazoa; phylum Chordata; class Actinopteri; order Salmoniformes; family Salmonidae; genus Oncorhynchus; species Oncorhynchus mykiss. The sequence goes on along the minus strand of NC_048571.1, from coordinate 266,318 downwards.
TTTGACTATTGGATGTTCTTATAGGCACTTTAGTATTGCCAGTGTAACAGTATAGCTTCCATCCCTCTCCTCGCTCCTCCCTGGGCTCGAACCAGCAACACAACGACAATTAGCGCGCGCTAACTAGCTAGCCATTTCACTTAGGTTACACAAGCCTCATCTCGGGAGTTGATAGGCTTGAAGTCACAACGAAGAGCTGCTGGCAAAACGCACAAAAGTGCTGTTTGAATTAATGTTTTTTTTTTTAAACGGCAACTCGGCGCCCAAAAATACTGATTTCCGATTGTTATGAAAACTTGAAATCGTCCCTAATTAATCGGCCATTCCGATTAATCGGTCGACCTCTAGTACTAATATTCAGACACATTCAGTTGTTTCCATCTTTATCTATAAATGTTTCAATGGTGTGAACAGAAAATACAATTGGAGTTAAATAGTACAGTGAAGACAAGGTTATTCAGGAAAATAGTGCATATTGCTGCCTGAAACATACTGTTAGCCTTGTACTAAATGGTTTTTGAGTCATTTATGCATTTATGTGAATTTAGGAAATATACTATTGGTTAAGTGCACTGTAATTTAAAGTGTGCACTTTGTCTAATGTGAAATTTATAAATTGTTTGTTTTCAATGTTTAGCTACCTGATCTAATATCATTTTTTTGAGAATAAAGAAAGTACCAGAACTCTCAAGACAATCACTTTTGGGTGGGCCATTTTCTCTTCATTACTACAGGCCAACTCCGATTATGTCTGAGGCCGGTAACATCAAAAGTGAGGACAAGCCCAATCTACAGTCACTGGGTCCTGATGGTGACAGTGGAGCCCAGTTTGCACTGCAGGATCCAGAGATGGCATCAGTGAAGCTGGAAGACTGCAGTCAAACACTGGAGCTGAATGTCAACATGAAAGATGAAGAAGAGGAGGAGAAGATTGGGGAATCTGTTTATGATGGTAAGAGCAGGTTCTATTTATAAGTTATCTTCATAAATTAGACCTCCATAAGTTATTGATATGACAGATTTACAGAATGAAACCTAACACATCCTTGAACAAGTTCTATGAAATGAGCCTGTAGTTTCTAACCCTTGTGATAGTGAGTGGAGGATGATATGAAATGAGTCTGTGTAGTTACTAACCCTTGTGATAGTGAATGGAGGATGATATGAAATGTGTCTGTGTAGTTACTAACCCTTGTGATAGTGAGTGGAGGATGATATGAAATGAGTCTGTGTAGTTACTAACCCTTGTGATAGTGAGTGGAGGATGATATGAAATGAGTCTGTAGTTACTAACCCATGTGATAGTGAGTGGAGGATTATATGACTCGTAATACCCTTTTTGCCCACAACTGTTGAACAGCTTTTAGGGCGGACCCCATTTAGTCAACTGGTCGATTGTTTTTTCGATAGATAGGCTGTTGGTCTACTAAGCTTTTTTAAATCGAGCAGCGGGAAATATATAATTAGCTTATATACAGTTCCAGTCAAAAGTTTGGACACACAAATCAAAATATATTTAAATGTATTTATATAGCCCTTCTTACATCAGCTGATATCTCAAAGTGCTGTATAGAATCCCAGCCTAAAACCCCAAACAGCAAGCAATGCAGGTGTAGAAGCACGGTGGCTAGGAAAAACTCCCTAGAAAGGCCAAAACCTAGGAAGAAACCTAGAGAGGAACCAGGCTATGAGGGGTGGCCAGTCCTCTTCTGGCTGTGCTGGGTGGAGATTATAACAGAACATTGCCAAGATGTTCAAATGTTCATAAATGGCCAGTATTGTCAAATAAAATAATCACAGTAGTTGTCGAGGGTACAACAGGTCAGCACCTCAGGAGTAAATGTCAGTTCGCTTTTCATCGCCGATCATTGAGAGTATCTCTACCACTCCTGCTGTCTCTAGAGAGTTGAAAGGTCTGGGACAGGTAGCACGTCCGGTGAACAGGTCAGGCAGGGTTCCATAACCACAGGCAGAACAGTTGAAACTGGAGCAGCAGCACGGCCAGGTGGACTGGGGACAGCAAGGAGTCGTCATGTCAGGTAGTCCCGAGGCATGGTCCTAGGGCTCAGGTCCTCCGAGAGAGAGAAACAAAGAAAGAGAGAAAGAAAGAGAGAATTAGAGAGAGCATACTTAAATTTGCACAGGATAAGACAGGAGAAATACTCTAGATATAACAGACTGACCCTAGCCCCCTGACACACAAACTACTGCAGCAAAAATACTGGAGGCTGAGACAGGAGGGGTCATGAGACACTGTGGCCCCATCCGATGGCATTCTCTCAACCAGCTTCACATGGAGTGTTTTTCCAACAGTCTTGAAGGAGTTCCCACATATGTTGAGCACTTCTTGGATGTTTTTCCTTCACTCTGCGCTCCAACTCATCCCAGACCATTGGGTTGGGTAGAAGTCGGGTGATTGTGGAGGCCAGGTCATCTGATGCAGCACTCCATCACTCCTGGAGGTGTGTTTTGGGTCATTTGCCTGTTGAAAAACAAATGACAATCCCGCAAAACAGATGGGATGGCGTATCGCTGCAGAGTGCTGTGGTAGCCATGCGGGTTAAGTGCGACTTGAATTCTAAATAAATCAATGACAGTGTCACCAGCAAAGCACCATCACACCTCCTCCTCCATGCTTCTCAGTGGGAACCACACATGTGGAGATCATCTGTTCACCTAGTCTGCGTCTCACAAAGACAGCGGTTAGAACCAAAAATCTCATATTTGGACTCATCAGACCAAAGGACAGATTTTCACCAGTCTAATTTCCATTGCTTGTGTTTTTTGGCCCAAGCAAGTCTATTTTTCTTATTGGTGTTTAGTAGTGGTTTCTTTGCAGCAATTCAACCATGAAGGCCTGATTCATGCAGTCTCCTCAGAAATGTTGATGTTGAGGTGTGTCTGTTGAACTCTGTGAAGCATTTATTTGGTCTGCCATCTGAGGTGAAGCTGGAAGACAGGTACACCTGTTAATTGAAATGCATTCCAGGTAACTACCTCATGAAGCTGGTTGAGAGAATGCCAAGACTGTGCAAAGCTGTCATCAAGGCAAAGGGTGGCTACTCTGGAGAATCTCAAATATAAAATATATTTTGATTTCACTTTTTTTGGTTAATACATGATTCCATATGTGTTATTTCAAAGTTTTGATGTCTTCACTATTATTATACAATATAGAAAATAGTAAAAATAAAGAAAAACCCTTGAATGAGTGTGTAGTAAAACGCCAAATGGATCTACCTCCTGGTCCTCTTCCCCTGTCTCACCCACCAAGGGTAGAGACAGAGATGACCTCGCCTACTGAAATACCGGATTGGGCAAAACCACCAGAAGACGACTCAAGCCAACCAACTATTGAACCTGACTGGTGTCAGGAAGAATCACCCTCTGCCTCAAGTGACACCTCTGAATGGGAACAGCTTATAGACTCATTGCTGATAGAGTAAGGGCACTGTCATAAACAGAGGTCCATATGCGCACTGTAAGAACAGTATTTCCTCATTGTTGCTAGAGTAATAGGCTCTGTCATAAACAGAGGCCCATATGCGCACTGTAAGAAAAGTATTTCCTCATTGTTGCTAGAGTAATAGGCTCTGTCATAACCAGAGGCCCATATATGCACTGTAAGAAAAGTATTTCCTGTTGTAAGATATGTCATCATCCTCTCTGCTCTGAGGGAATGGGAGGAGCAGCGGATCGGGTGCAGAGAATCAAAAGGTATATAAAGAGACATTTGCCATTACTTTGGCGCTGACTTCTTGAATTCTGAATTCATTTAGACAACCATTTGACTTCGGGTAAATTGACACCTGACTCAAATTACTTAAAAGATTCTAACTTGTTGGATCTGAAAAGTGACTCTCCGATATACCGTTTAACTATCGAACAGCTGTTTTGTCGCTTTGCGCCAGGTACGTGGGTGCTGATGCAAATATATTCAGAGAGTTCTCTGTAGCCTCTCGATTGAGCTCAGCATCTCGACCTCGTTGCGAGCCACTGACACTGCGGTAGTTCAACGGGGTTGAGAGGCACTCTAGTCCTTAAGGTTATCCCTTGCTTTCTCTTATGGATGTCTGAATTGACCCTGTGGTTTTGCGCCAGGTACGTGGGTGCTGATGCAAATATTTCCAGAGAGTTCTCTGTAGCCTCTCGATTGAGCTCAGTATCGCGACCTCGTTGCGGACACAGACTTTTTGGTATTCCATTTGGGGCAGGGAATCACCAGCGGGTTCTCCCATCCGAGCCAAACTTGAATCTCTCAATTTAGTAAAGCACCGACTCCAATTCAACCTCTCAGCCAGTAGAGGGGAGTCGCTACCTATCTAAATTCTTAACAGAACTCTGACCGATTGAAACACTGCTCCTGATCTCGTGGGTCTCCTCGTCATCTCTCAAAGGTAATTAAATAACTATTACAAGTATTTAATATAGAGATAAGTGTTATCATTGTACCAGGCATTTTATAAGAACATTAAGAGAGTCGGGACTATATATATTTTTTTACTTCTGGTTAGACTATATTGGTCTCTGGCTGCCTCTTGAGTCATTTTATTTCAACACATATGAATGGAAAAATACACGTTTTAAAATGTAAACATTTGGTAGAAAGAAAACAAGTCTCTCGGTCGACCAGGAATAAATAAAAAAATGTTGGGACAGCCCTAATAGCTTTATTCCCTGTATTGTACAGCCTACTGTTATGAAGTCATATGTATAACACACCAACTGACTGGTTCTTGTGATGTTGTTCACACAGGATACCGTGTTGAGACAATCTCTACATCTGGAGAGCAACAGCAGGAAGATCACCGAGCTAAGAGGTCTCACCACTGCCCACATTGTGAGGAGATTTTCCCAATTCTATCAAAACTAGAAATACACCTAAAAATACACACAGGAGAGAATCTGTATTCCTGCACTGACTGTACGAAGAGTTTCACAACATCACAGGCTCTGACAGTTCATCTGCGAGTCCACACTGGAGAAAAACCTTACTCCTGCTCTGACTGTGGGGAGAGTTTCTCTCAACAGAGCAGCTTAAAAACACACCAACGTATACACACAGGAGAGAAGCCTTACTCATGCTCTGACTGTGGGAAGAGTTTCTCCGTATCCAGCAACTTAAAAACACACCTAAAAATACACGCTGGGGAGAAGCCTTACTTTTGCTCTGACTGTGGGGCGAGTTTTTCTCAACAGAGCCACTTACAAACCCACCAACATATACATACAGGAAAGAAGCATTACTTATGCTCTGACTGCGGAAAATGCTTCATAACATCAGCTGAGTTAAGAGTTCATCAGAGAACACACACAGGAGAGAAACCTTACTGCTGCTCTGACTGTGGGAAGAGTTTCTCTCAACAGAGCAACTTAAAATGTCACCAGCGAATACACACAGGAGAGAAGCCTTACTCCTGCTCTGATTGTGGGAAGAGATTCACCCATTTGGATATATTAAAATGTCACCAGCGAATACACACAGGAGAGAAGCCTTACTCCTGCTCTGTCTGTGGGAAGAGTTTCTCCCAACAGGGCAACTTAAAAACACACCAACGTATACATAAAGGAGAGAAGCCTTACTCCTGTTCTGACTGTGAAAAATGCTTCACAACATCAACTGAGCTAAAAGTTCATCGGAGAACACACACAGGAGAGAAGCCTTACTGCTGTTCTGACTGTGGGAAGAGTTTCTCCCGATTGGCTACCTTAAAAACACATCAATGTATACATAAAGGAGAGAAGCCTCATCACTTCTCTCAGACCAACTAAGATTAAAGTCACTCCATCGATTAATCCTCATCTCGTAAAAGAAGTGGTAACAGTGAATTGGATCAAGAAGAAAGCATAGAATACTATTGTAATCCTATTGTTTCTTTTTTTTACTACAGAATGTGCCATTTTCACAGATGTTGATGTTGGGGTGGTGCTGGGGATGGGGATGATAAATATGAAGTTGGAACATTTTAAAATGTCCCTTTTTAAGGCAAAAACAATAGGATAGTAGTTGGTCGGGTGGATGGATGGATCAGCAAAAACATAAGTCTAGCAACCCAACGGTTGCGTGTTCAAATCTCATCACGGACAATTGTAGCTAATAAGCAACTTTGCAACTACACTACATGACGAAAAGTATACCGTTCAAAAGGTTGGGGTCACTTAGAAATGTCCTTGTTTTTGAAAGATAAGCAATTTTTTTGTCCGTTTTATATAACATCAAATTGATCAGTGTAGACATTGTTAATGTTGTAAATTACTGTTGTCGTTGGAAACGGCAGATTTTTTTTATGGATAATCTACATAGGCGTACAGAGGCCCATCATCAGCAGCCATCACTCCTGTGTTCCAATGGCACGTTGTGTTAGCGATTTCAAGTTGATAATTTTAAAAGGTTAAATGATCAATAGAAAACCCTTTTGCAATTATGTTAGCACAGCTAAAAACAGTTGTGCTGGTTAAGTTGGACTAGATGAGTATCTGGAGCATCAGCATTTGTGAGTTTGATTAAAGGTTCAAAATGGCCAGAAACAAATAACTTTCTTCTGAAACTCGTCAATCTATTCTTGTTCTGAGAAATGAAGGCTAATTTCCGTGCGAAAAATTGCCAAGAAACTGAAAATCTCATACAACGCTGTGTACTACCTTCACAGAACAGCACAAACTGGACCTAACCAGAATAGAAAGAGGCGTGGGAGGCCCCGGTGCACAACTGAGCAAGACGACAAGTACATTAGAGTGTCTAGTTTGAGAAACGGATGCCTCACAAGTCCTCAACTGGAAGCTTCATTAAATAATACCCGCAAAACACCAGTCTCAACGTCAACAGTGAAGAGGCAACTCCGGGATGCTGGCCTTCTAGGCAGAGTTGCAAAGAAAAAGACATATCTCAGACTGGCCAATAAAAAGAAAAGATTAAGATGGGCAAAAGAACACAGACACTTGACAGAGGAACTCTGCCTAGATGGCCAGCATCCCGGAGTCGCCTCTTCACTGTTGATGTTGAGACTGCACTGTATTTCTGATCAATTCAATGTTATTTAATGGACAAAAAACAACAACTTTTGAACGGTAGTGTATGTGGGCACCTGCTCGTCGAACATCTCATTCCAAAATCATGGGCCTTAATATGGACTTGGTCCCCCTTTTGCTGCAATAACAGCCTCCACTCTTCTGGGAAGGCTTTCCACTAGATTTTTGAACATTGCTCTGGGGACTTTTTCCATTCAACCACGAGCATTAGTGAGGTCAGGCACTGATGTTGGGCGATTAGGTCTGGCTCCCAGTCAACGTTTCAATTCATCCCAAAGGTGTTCGATGGGGTTAAGGTCAGGGCTCTGTGCAGGCCAGTCAAGTTCTTCCACACTGATCTCGACAAACCATTTGTGTATGGACGTCTATTTGTGCTCTGGGGCATTGTCACGCTGAAACAGGAAAGGGCCTTCCCCAAACTGTTGCCACAAAGTTGGCAGCACAGAACCATCTATAATGTCATTGTATGCTGTAGCGGTAAGATTTCCCTTCACTGGAACAAAGGGAACTAGTCCGAACCATGAAAAACAGCCCCAGACCATTAGTTGTCCTCCACCAAACTTTACAGTTGGCACTATGCATTGGGGCAGGTAGCGTTCTCCCTGCATCCACCAAACCCAGATTAGTCCGTCGGACTGCTAGATGATGAAGCGTGATTCATCACTCCAGAGAACATGTTTCCACTGCGTCACTCCAATGGCGTTTAGTTTTACCCCACTCCAGCCGACGCTTGGCATTACGCATGGTGATCTTAGGCATGTGTGCTGCTGCTCGGCCATGGAAACCCATTTTATGAAGCTCCCAATGAACAGTTCTTGTTGACGTTGCTTCCAGAAGCAGTTTGGAACTTGATTGTGAGTGATGCAACCGAGGACAGACCATTTTTACATGCTTCAGCACTCAGCGGTCCTCAAGCAGGGCAGACATTTGATGAACTGGCGGTGCCACATTGAAAGTCACTAAGCTCTTCAGTAAGGCTATTCTACTGCCAATGTTTGTTTATGGAGAATGCATGGCTGTGTGCTCGATTTTATACTCCTGTCAGCAATGGGTGTGGCTGAAATAGCCAAATCCACAATTTGAAGGGGTGTCCTCATACTTTTGTGTATATAGTGTGCTTACCATGCTAATGTTAGCAACAACAAATTGGAATTCGTAAAATATCATACGTATAGAAAATTGTAACATATTGTACAAAATGTAATTCGTAACATACTATACATCCTACAAATCGTATTACAGTTATAGGCCAATGTAATGTAACATAACATACTAAATTGTGTGGTATGTTTTTTTAATTTTTATTATATATGTTTTTTTTTACATATAGTACGTTTTGCTCTGACACCAAGTTGTCCCTCTGCAGTTCTCTGTGGGAATGAGTTGGTAGATACAGTTGAAGTCGGAAGTTTACATACACTTAGGTTGGAGTCATTAAAACTCATTTTCAACCACTCCACAAATTTCTTGTTAACAAACTATAGTTTTGGCAAGTCGGTTAGGACATCTTCTTTGTGCATGACACAAGTCGTTTTTCCAACAATTGTTTACAGACAGATTATTTCACTTATAATTCACTGCATCAAAATTCCAGTGGGTCAGAAGTTTACATACACTAAGTTGACTGTGCCTTTAAACAGCTTGGAAAATTCCAGAAAATGATGTCATGGCTTTAGAAGCTTCTGATAGGCTAATTGACATCCTTTGAGTCAATTGTAGGGGTACCTGTGGATGTATTTCAAGGTCTACCTTCAAACTCAGTGCCTCTTTGCTTGACATCATGGGAAAATTAATAGATATCAGCCAAGACCTCAGAAAATAAATTGTAGTCCTCCACAAGTCTGGTTTATCCTTGGGAGCAATTTCCAAACGCCTGAAGGTACCACGTTCATCTGTACAAACAACAGTATGCAAGTACAAACACCATGGGACCACACAGCCGTCAAACCGCTCAGGAAGGAGGCGCGTTCTGTCTCCTAGAGATGAATGTACTTTGGTGCGAAAAGTGCAAATCAATCCCAGAACAACAGCAAAGGACCTTGTGAAGATGCTGGAGGAGATAAGTATAAACGTATCTATATCCACAGTAAAAAACTCCTATATCGACATAATCTGAAAGGCCGCTCAGCAAGGAAAAAGCCACTGCTCCAAAACAACCATAAAAAAGCCAGACTACGGTTTGCAAATGCACTTGGGGACAAAGATTGTACTTTTTGGAGAAACGTCCACTGGTCTGATGAAACAAAAGTAGAACTGTTTGTCCATAATGACCATTGTTATGTTTGGAGGAAAAAGAGGGAGGCTTACAAGCCGAAGAACACCATCCCAACCGTTTGCTGCAGGAGGGACTGGTGCACTTCACAAAATAGATGGCATCATGAGGATGGAAAATTATGTTGATATATTGAAACAACATCTCAAGACATCAGTCAGGAAGTTAAATGGGTCTTCCAATGGACAATGACCCCAACCATACTTCCAAAATTGTGGCAAAATGGTTTAAGGACAACAAAATCAAGGTATTGGAGTGGACATCACAAATCCCTGACCTCAATCCTATAGAAAATGTGTGGGCAGAACTGAAAAAGCGTGTGCGAGCAAGGAGGCCTTACAAACCTGACTCCGTTACACTAGCTCTGTCAGGAGGAATGGGCCAAAATTCACCCAACTTATTGTGGGAAGCTTGTGGAAGACTCCCCGAAACATTTGACCCAAGTTAAACAATTTAAAGTCAATGCTACCAAATACTAATTGAGTGTATGTAAACTTCTGACCCACTGGGAATGCGATGAAAGAAATAAAAGCTGAAATAAATAATTCTCTCAACTATTATTCTGACATTTCACATTCTTAAAACAAAGTGGTGATCCTAACTGACCTAAGACAGGGAATTTTGACTTGGATTAAATGTCAGTAATTGTGAAAAACTGAGTTTAAATGTATTTGGCTAAGGTGTATGTAAACTTCTGACTTCAACTGTACATGTATCAGATAGAGATGGTGTGATGATCAGTTCTCTGTGGAAATGAGCTAGTAGACACATGTATCAGATAGAGATGGTGTGATGATCAGTTTTCACCATTACTTTGGGTGGATTATTTTTTACTACATAATGACTTTTGTTTAATGATACACAGGCTATGAAATGACTACATGTGTTTATTAAATTGTCTTTTAAAACTAGATTCATTATTTTAGTCATTGATTCATGTATTTGGATAACTGTAATGAAATGAATTGATATACTAATGAAAAATAAACATGCTACATGAATTTGTGCCGTCAACCTTTGTTTTCTGGGTTATCTATACATAAAATACAATGTTTTTGTTTAATTCATGGAATTCAAAATAATTTACATGTCTATTATCTACTCAAAACATGTCACTACACCTTTACACATCACCATGGGGACAAGCCAATTTGCTAGCCACCAGTAATTGCTACAATGCACACAAATAGATGTTTTGCAGTATAAAGGACATATGTTTCTTATTAAATAACAGTTAAATAAAATGGGGAAAAGTATTGTCATTTTGAGGTGTTTTATATGGTGCCAAAGTCCAGGGACAGCATTACCACCACAATCCAATTAATGACCCAGTTACTATTGGGGAATGGAACCAGAGAGGAAGCTTGTGTTACCTTTCTCTTACTTATCGTAAGAGTAGGGGTGTTAACCCCGGAGTCCTGGCTAATTTCTCATTCTGACCATCATGGCTCTCTAATCATCCCCAGCTTCCAGGCTCATTCATCCCCCCCTCCTCTCCCCTGTAACTATTCCCCAGGTTGTTGCTGTAAATGAGAACGTGTTCTGTCAACTTCCCTGGTCAAATAAAAAATGTAATTACTTAAACATTAATGTGCACTGTTCAAAATATATCTACAGTCAACGCTGTTGCTAGCACGAGCCTCCAAAATAAAGCACCCGATCTGAGTTAACTTGGTTGAGTTTACGAAAACAAATATAATACAAGTGTCATTCCAGATGAGGAATAAGAAACGTTCAAAGCACATGTAATGTTTGTATTTAGGCAATGTAATGTCTAGTTCTTACACAGGATTTAGCTAGTTAAAATGAAGTGTATCTTTAGGAGTAATTCATGTGTACCTGTACATTACCCACCCTGACAACCTGGCCCTCAATTTAAAGCTTGTGGAAGTGACATAACAAATACACTAGTATAACACAGAGTATATTTAATATCTGCACAAGTACAATGTAATTACTAGGTGTTACACAGGATTTGGCCGGTGTTAATGACGTCTATCTTGAGGGGTACTTACTTGTAATTACAGTGAACCAATAGCCAGTGGTGGAAAAAGTACCCAGCTGTCATACTTGAGTAAAAGTAAAGATACCTTAATAGAAAGTCACACAGTAAAATGCTCCTTGAGTAAAAGTCTAAAAGTATTTGGTTTTAAATATACTTAAGTTGCAAAAGGCAAAGCATTAATAATTTCAGATTCCTTTATATTAAGTAAACCAGATGGCACAATTTGAAAAATATATTATGGATGTCCAATGGGCACACTCCAACATTCAGACATAATTTACAAACAAAGCATTTATGTTCAGTAAATCCACCAGCTCAGAGGAGGTAGGGATGACCAGGGTTGTTCTCTTGGTAACTGTGTGAATTGGACCATTTTCCTGTCCTGCTAAGCATTCCAACTGTAATGAGTACTTTTGGGTGTCATGGAAAATGTATTGAGTAAAAAGTACATGATTGTCTTTAGAACAGGAGTCGAGGAGGTCCGTGTGCAAAATGTGGACATGATAGAATACCGCGGGGGAAAAAAAAACGTGTTATAGACAAGATAAAAACGTCAAGACAGAAGAGAGAAAGGTACGTTTTCCATGCAATTTGTTTCGTTTCCTTTTGGGAATACATGAATAGTGCTGGACGATTTAGCATAGGACGTTAGATAACTAGCTAGCTAGCATTTGGCAGCTACCTAGCCAACGGAAGGCTAGCTAGCCAACTGAAGAGGCATAACTGTAGCAAACGTTAGCTGGCGTTAATGTTAGGTCTACCAACTAGGCTAGCTAGCTAACGGAAGAGCCATAACTGTAGCAAGCTAACGTGTTAGGCCTACCAACTAGGCTAGCTAGCCAGCTAACAGGTTACCATAGAACATTGTACCGAATATATTTACCATGTAGTATGTTGAGTTTTGTGTGGATTAGCTAGCACGATAGTTTTCTGACCTTGACTAGCCACTGTAGCTAAATTACCTCAAATAAACTGGCAAATAGCTATGTTATGGTCGCTACTCGCTAGCTAGCCTTTGTTAGCCGGGCTCACCTTTGCTAGCCACAATAACGATTATCCACAACAGTATAATTTACTTTTTGCCTTCCTAATAAACGTCCCCATTGTAAACAACAAGGTGTGGTCTATCTTGTTTTAGTTATACAAATCTTTCGTGTTAGCATGCACTTTTATAGCTAGCTGGATAACACAATAACTGGTTAGCAAGGCCTAGATAGCTATAGGCCTAAACTATGGAAAGCATGATGATGATAACTACTATAGGGTAACATAGTGTCCAAATTGTCATACATTCTTCTCTACCACAGATTTCCACAAGGTCTCAGTTTCCAGGATGGGAAATGCTTACTAGAAAGAAACATACGACAAAATTTCCATTTTTATTTGTAATGTTAAAAAGGGGAGAAAAAGACAATCCTGTTTTTCTAAATTAGCTACAGTGCATTTGGAAAGTATTCAGAACCCTTGATTTTTTTCCACATTTTGTTACGTTACAGCCTTATTCTAAAATTGATTACATAAAAGTTTTCCTTCTGCAATCTACGCACAATATCCTATAATGCCAAAGTGAAAACAGGTTGTTAAATTAAAATAAAACAATTCTACAAAAATACCTTATTTACATAAGTATTCAGACTCTTTGCTACAAGACTCGAAATTGAGCTCAGGTGCATCCTGTTTCCATTGATCATCCTCGAGATGTTTCTACAACTTGATTGGAGTCCACATTCTCCGAGAGCAACTTCTCCCAACCATCCAGGAACAGTTTGGTGACGAACAATGCCTTTTCCAGAATGATGGAGCACCTTGGCATAAGTGATAACTAAGTGGCTCCGGGAACAGAACATATATATTTTGGGTCCATGGCCAGGAAACTCCCCAGACCTTAATCCCATTGAGAACTTGTGGTCAATCCTCAAGAGGAGGGTGGACAAACAAAAACCCACAAATTCTGACAAACTTCCAGCATTAATTATGCAATAATGGCTGTCATCAGTCAGGATGTGGCCCAGAAGTTAATTGGCAGCATGCCAGGGCAGATTACAGAGGTCTTGAAAAAGAAGGATCAACAAATATTGACTCTTTGCATCAACTTCATGTAATTGTCAATAAAAGCCTTTGACACTTATGAAATGCTTGTAATTTTACTTCAGTATTCCATAGTAACATCTGACAACAATATCTAAAGACACTGAAGCTGCAAACTTTGGAAATTAATATTTGTGTCATTCTCAAAACTTTTGGCCATGACTGTAGATTGATGGGGTGGGGGGGGGGGCTCATTCCTTCACTTAATTCTCCAGAAATCGTAGCTCACTATTGTAATCCTATTGTTTCTCACTGTGAGAAAAGGGAGCGTTATAGAATGTTAGCCTCTTTACTTTACTGATCAGTATTCACCTTGTCAGTTTTGGTGTGTTTTGTTAGTTTCAACTGTAAAGATGTTGAGATGACCTTGGATTTGTCTTTAGGATTGAATATCCTCTGTGAGGCTGGTTGACTGGGTGGTGCTGCTTCCCTCTGAAGTTTTCTGTGAGAATGAGCTGGTAGACACAACATTTATCAGATAGAGATGGTGTGATGATCAGTTTTCTGTGGGAATGAGTATGTAGACACAACATTTATCAGATAGAGATGGTGTGATGATCAGTTTTCACCAGTCATTTGGGTGGATACCTTTTGTTTCTTAAATTGTATTTTAAAACTAGATGAGTTATTTTAGTCATTAATGATGAATATGTTTGGATAACTTACATGAATTTGTACTGGTCAAACTCTTCCCTTTTGTATAATGAATTACCAAAAAACAATGTTTCAAGTGACATTTGCTGTTTTTCTGAAGCTGAACAAGACAGGAAGTTGAAATGAGCATCACAAAGCTAAATCTGACCTATTCTCTAACATGTTTTGTCAGCATAAACAGCTGTGAGACCTGCTAGAGTAATGCAACTTTATTGATCTACTGAATCATTGTAGTTATGGGGGGTTATCTTTACAGTAAATGTAATGCTTTTGTTTAATTCATGACATTCAAAATAATATATATCTGTATTTATCTACACAATACATGTCATGACACCTCCACACACTGGGACAAGACAATTTACTAGTCACCAATATTCTCAAAATCAAATCAGTGATGACTGTTCAACAGTCTTATGGCCTGGAGATAGAAGCAGTTTCATTCTCTTGGTACCAGCTTTGATGCACCTGTACCGTCTCTGCTTGCTACATGGTAGCAGGGGGAACAGGCCGTGGCTCGGGTGGATGAGATTCTTGATCTTCCACATAAAATGTTATTGATCACATACACATGGTTAACAGATGTTATTCCGAGTGTAACAAAATGTTTGTGCTTCTAGTTCCGACTGTGCAGCAATATCTAGCAAGTAATATCTAGCAATTCCACAACAAATGCCTAATACACACAAATCTAAGTAAAGGAATGGAATAAGAATATAAATTAATAGATGGATAAGCAATGTCAGAGCAGCATAGGCTAAGATGCAATAGATGTTATAGAATACAGTATATACATATGAGATGAGTAATGCAAGATATGTAAACATTATTCAACTGGCATTATCTCTGTGGCCTTCCACAGAGACCATGTAATGTTTAAAAAAAAACTTAGACATTAAAACAGACACACCTTTAGTTTTCTTGAACCAAGGTTTATTTGTCTTGCTAATCAAGTTCGCTTTATATTTTACATGCTTTATCAGTAGTTAGTCCATCAGTCCAATACATGTCGCTGTTGCACTACGGTAGTGGGAAACAGGAAGTTCCGGGTTGCCTGCCACCATTCTTCGGAGTAAAGAAAACGACAGAACGTTGTTGTGCGTTTCGCTTTATTACTACAGGTATGTAATAGCACGTTTAAACTGTCTAATAGCGAAAGAGCGTCATAACGTATTAGATAACACAACGTATAAGATATTATCACGTTTGGGAAAGGTTTTGTGTAATTTCTCGTGTCAAACCGAGTGAGTGATGAACGTGATAAAAAAAATATTTTACAAGCACACGGAGCGGTGTCCAACACACACACGTTCATTTGTGAGGCTTTCCAGGTTCATACATAACTCAGTCGTGTTCTCCTGGGGATGTTCAGTACAAAAACGTTGTGGAAAGTTGCAGATAGAAATGCCCTGAATAGAACTGAGATGATCCCTTAGAATCAGAGGCATGTTTATTCTACATAATACATTTATATCGGAATGTGGCCAACGTCTCCGTCCCCCTCCTGGAAGCAGCCCTGGTACCCGCTTGTCCCTAGCTATGTGAAGCTAGCCAGAATAGCGATTAGCCACAATTGCGTTTCTCCCTCAACATAAAAGTCCCTCATTGAAATTGATGCAAACTGATACAAAATAGTGGAATCATTTCAAATTTGGACTAGGCAACACTAAACATGGTTAGAATGTTGTTACTTAATTTAAAATGGATTAGAATGGCTCCGGAGTAGATGGCTGCTGTTTTATGGTTTCCTAACCAATTGTGCTATTGTGTGTTTTTTTGGCATTGTGGGTAATCTGCTTCTACCCTCAGTCCTATTAGCCAACGTACAATCATTGGATGACAAAATAGACGAGCTACGATCACAAATAAACTGTAATGTCTTATGTTTCACCGAGTCGTGGCTGAACGATGACATAGATAGCATACAGCTGGCAGGGTTTGCGCTGCATCGGCAAGATGGAACATCTGCCTTTTGTAAGACAAGGGGTGGTGTCTGTGTATATTTGTAAACAACAGCTGGTGCATGAAATCTAATATTAAAGAATTCTAAAGGTTTTGCTTGCATGAGGTACAGTATCTCATGATAAGCCTTAGACCACACTATTTACCAAGAGAGTTTTCATCTATATTTTTCATTGCTGTCTATTTATCACCAATGAGCTCTATAAGGCCATAAGCAAACAAGAAAATGCTCATCCACTCCTAGTGGCCGGAAACTTTAATGCAGGAAAGCTAAAATCTGTTTTGCCCCATTTCTACCAGCATGTCACGGATGCAAATAAAACTAATCTAGATCACCTTTACTCCACACACAGAGACGTGTACAAAGCTCTCCCTCGCCCTCTATTTGGCAAATCTGACCATAATTCTATCCTCATGATTCCTGCTTACAAGGATGTGGCAGAGCTCGCACACTATTACAGACTACAAAAGGAAGCACAGCCGTGAGCTGCCCAGTGACACGAGCCTACCAGACGAGCTAAATTACTTCTATGCTCACTTCGAGGCAAGCAACACTGAAGCATGCATGAGAGCATCAGCCGTTCCAGACGACTGTGATCACGCTCTCCATAGCCGATGTGAGTAAGGCCTTTTAACAGGTCAACATTCACAAGGCCAGGCAGATACTCCGAGCATGCATTGACCAACAGGAAAGTGTCTTCACTGACTTTTTCAACCTGTCCCTGACTGAGTCTGTAATACCTACATGTTTCAAGCAGACCACCATAGTCCCTGTGCCCAAGAACACTAAGGTAACCTGCCTAAATGACTACCAACCCGTAGGACTCACGCCTGTAGCCATGAAGTGCTTTGAAAGGCCAGTCATGGTTTGCATCAACACCATTATACCAGAAACCCTAGACCCACAACAATTTGCATACTGCCCTAACAGATCCACAGATGATGCAATCTCTATTGCACTCCACACTGCCCTTTCCCACCTGGACATAAGGAACGCTTTTATATGACTTTTCAACTTTCATTCATAACCTAAAATGAATCTAACTTGAACGTTTGGAAAAATAAGTATTTTAGATGTTTTTTTGCTTACTAGGACTATTGTAGTATCCGAATGACACTAATTGGTTCAGGACTCCAGCACTGCAGGTGGTGGTAACTCTGTGGTGTCAACGGACTTCCGTTCAGGCAGTGCGGGTGCATGAGTGAGAGACAATTTCAAGGTTGCATTACTGTTTTGAAGCAGAACGTAATGATTATCAGTTTTCTACATGTGTAAAAATATTCAGACACATTCAGTTGTTTCCATCTTTATCTATAAATGTTTCTATCGTATGAACGGGAAATACAATTGGAGTTAAATAATACAGAGAAGACAAGGTTATTCAGGAAAATAGTACATAGTGCTGCCTGAAACATACTGCAACCTTGTACTAAATGGTTTTTGAGTCATTTATGCATTTATGTGAATTTAGTAAATCTACTATAGGTTATGAGCGCTGTAATTTAAAGTGTGCAATGTGAAATGAATAAATGGTTTTGTTTTCAATGTTTAGCTACCTGATCTAATATCATTTTTAGAGAATAAAGAAAACACCAGAACTCTCAAGACAATAACTTTTTGGGGGGGCCATTTTCTCTTCATTACTACAGGCCAACTCCGATTATGTCTGAGGCCGGTAACATCAACAGTGAGGACAAACCCAATCTACAGTCACTGGGTCCTAATGGTGACAGTGGAGCCCAGTTTGTACTGCAGGATCCAGAGATGGCATCAGTGAAGCTGGAAGACTGCAGTCAAACACTGGAGCTGAATGTCAACATTAAAGATGAAGAAGAGGAGGAGAAGATTAGGAAATCTGTTTATGATGGTAAGAGCAGGTTCTATCTATAAATTATCTTCATAAGTTAGACCTCCATAAGTTATTGATAGGTTTAATTCTGTAAATCTGACATCAGAGATCCTTGAACAAGTTCTATGAAATGAGCCTGTAGTTTCTAACCCTTGTGATAGTGAGTGGATGATGATATGAAATGAGTCTGTGTAGTTACTAACCCTTGTGATAGTGAGTGGAGGATGATATGAAATTAGTCTGTGTAGTTACTAACCCTTGTAATAGTAAGTGGAGGATGATATGAAATGAGTCTGTTGTTACTAACCCTTGTGATAGTGAGTGGAGGATTATATGAAATGAGTCTGTAGTTACTAACCCTTGTGATAGTGAGTGGAGGATGATATGAAATGAGTCTGTTGTTACTAACCCTTGTGATAGTGAGTGGAGGATTATATGAAATGAGTCTGTGTAGTTACTAACCCTTGTGATAGTAATTTGGGGATGATATGAAATTAGTCTGTGTAGTTACTAACCCTTGTGATAGTGAGTGGAGGATGATATGAAATGAGTCTGTGTAGTTACTAACCCTTGTGATAGTGAGTGGAGGATGATGTGACTCATAATATTCACTTTTTTTGGTTACTACATGATTCCATATTTGTTATTTTATAGTTTTGATGTTTTATTCTACAATGTAGAAAATAGTAAAAATAAAGAAAAACCCTTGAATAAGTAGGTGTGTCCAAACATTTGACTGGTACTGTGTATATAAAACTTGTATGACACACGAGACATTTGTCTGAGTGAATCTGATAATATTTCTGTTTGTCTTAACTCACCGTCACTGTGGAGTTTCTCGTATAAAAAATGTTAATCTCAAACAGCAAGTAAACAAAGTCTGTTTCTACAAAAAATCCAGTTCTCTCCCTTTTGATAACAACTCAATATGAAAGGGGAAAAAATGTCATGCTTTGATTCGGTGGAAACATCTTACTTCTTATCCCTTGTGCAAATAGCCTACAGCTGTGTCTGTCTGTCTGTCTGGAGCTTGCTGGCAACTCTAAGGGCCCAAAATATTTTATACAATGTTGCAAGTTTTCTAGCACAGGCCACACCAAATTAATAGTTGATACAATGTTTAAAATGTCTTCCAGACAGACCATGTGCAGCCAATTTGATTGATAGGATAACTATTTTCAGCAGGATATTTTCTACCTGCACGCTGCAATGTTTTTATTTGTTGGCTTTATGAAAGCTAGTTTTACATATTGACAATAGAAGTTACTTTTAGATTTGTATCATTTTGATAGAATTTTGATTAACCACGTGACATTGATTTGAGATATGAAAACTTTATTATGAATGAAACCGTTCCATGAAAATGTACACATGAAAATCACAACTGGCAAATCAGTAGAAATGGTACTATACCTTCGCACTCCAAATGGAAAAGGTTGCCGACCGGCAACGTCAGGAGCATAACAGAAGGCCAGCGGGAGAAGGAGAGTCGGGAACAGATTTTTTTTTACTTCTGGTTAGGCAATATTTATTTCTAGCTCTCTCTTGAGTATTTTATGTGTCTTCATTTTTAAATCGGACAAGCTCAGTAGCCTCCATATAGCTGATTTTATTTCAACACATATATATGGAAAAATAAACGTTTTAAAATTTTAAAAAATTGACTGACTGGTTCTTCTGATGTTGTTCACACAGGAGACCATGTTGAGACATTCTCTACATCCAGAGAGCAACAGCAGGAAGATCACAGAGCAAACAGGTCTCACCACTGCCCACATTGTGAGGAGATTTTCCCAATTCTATCAAAGCTAAAAATACACCTACAAATACACACAGGGGAGAATCTGTATTCCTGCACTGACTGTGGGAAGAGTTTCACAACATCACAGGCTCTGACAGTTCATCGACGAGTGCACACTGGAGAAAAACCTTACTCCTGCTCTGACTGTGGGGAGAGTTTCTCGCATCAGAGCAACTTAAAAACACACCAACGTATACATACAGGAGAGAAGCCTTACTCCTGCTCTGACTGTGGGGAGAGTTTCTCTCAACAGAGCAGCTTAAAAACACACCAACTTATGCACACAGGAGAGAAGCCTTACTCCTGCTCTGACTGTGGGAACAGTTTCACCTCATCAAGCAGCTTAAAAAAACACCAACGTGTACACACGGGAGAGAAGCCTTACTCCTGCTCTGACTGTGGGGCGATTTTCTCTCAGCAGAGCAGCTTAAAGTCACACCAACTTATACATACAGGAGAGAAGCATTACTTCTGCTCTGACTGTGGAAAATGTTTCACAAGATCAGTTGAGCTAAGAGTTCATCGGAGAACACACACAGGAGAGAAGCCTTACTGCTGCTCTGACTGTGGGAAGAGTTTCTCTCAACAGGGCCACTTAATATGTCACCAGCGAATACACACAGGAGAGAAGCCTTACTACTGCTCTGAATGTGGGATGAACTTTTTTCAACAGAGCGGCTTAAAGTCACACCAACGAATACACACAGGAGAGAAGCCTTACGCGTGCTCTGACTGTGGGAAGAGTTTTTCAAATCAGAGCAACTTAAAAACACACCAACGTATACATAAAGGAGAGAAGCCTTACTCCTGCTCTGACTGTGGGAAGTGCTTCACAACATCAACTGAGCTAAAAGTTCATCAAAGAAGACACACAGGAGAGAAGCCTTATTTCTGCTCTGACTGTGGGAAGAGTTTCACCCGATTGGCTACCTTAAAAACACATCAATGTATACATAAAGGAGAGAAGCCTCATCACTTCTCTCAGACCAGCTAAGATTAAAGTCACTCCATCAATTAATCCTCATCTCATAAAAGAAGTGGTAACAGTGAATTTGATAACATTAAGAAAGAGTAACACTACTGTAATCATATTGTTTCTCACTGCGAGGGAACTGTGAAGAGGAAAGAGTGCGTTTATAGAATCATGTCATTGGAAAGTCCATCCTTTTTTTTAATGAGCCATTTGCACATGTGTTGATGTTGTGGTGGTGCTGGAGATGATGAATATGAAGAAATGTCCCTTTAGGACAAACCAAAAGGAGGGTGGATAGATGGGTCTGCATATAACATGAACGTCTTGCAACCCAAAGGCATATAACATGAACGTATTGCAACCCAAAGGCATATAACATGAACGTCTTGCAACCCAAAGGCATATAACATGAACGTCTTGCAACCCAAAGGCATATAACATGAACGTCTTGCAACCCAAAGGCATATAACATGAACGTATTGCAACCCAAAGGCATATAACATGAACGTCTTGCAACCCAAAGGCATATAACATGAACGTATTGCAACCCAAAGGCATATAACATGAACGTCTTGCAACCCAAAGGCATATAACATGAACGTATTGCAACCCAAAGGCATATAACATGAACGTCTTGCAACCCAAAGGTTTCATGTTCGAATCTCATCATGGACAACTTTTGCATTTGAACTAATAAGCACCTTTTCCAACTACACTACATGGACAAAAGTATGTGGGCACCTGCTCGTGGAACATCTCATTCCAAAATCATGGCCCTTAATATGGACCTGGTCCCCCTTTTGCTGCTATAACAGCCCCCACTCTTCTGGGAAGGCTTTCCACTAGATGTTTGAACATTGCTGCTATAACAGCCCCCACTCTCCTGGGAAGGCTTTCCACTAGAAGTTGTAACATTGCTACGGGAACGTGCTTCCATTCAGACGCATTAGTGAGGTTGGGCACTGATGTTGGGCGATTAGGCCTGGCTCGCAGTCGATATTCCAATTCATCCCAAAGGTGTGATGGGGTTGAGATCAGGGCTCTGTGCAGGCCAGTCAAGTTCTTTCAAACCGTTTTTTGACACACCATTTCTGTATGGACGTCTATTTGTGCTCGGGGGCATTGTCACGCTGAAACAGGAAAGGGCCTTCCCCAAACTGGTGCCACAAAGTTGGCAGCACAGAATCATCTATAATGTCATTGCACGTTAAGATTTCCCTTCACTGGAACTATGGAGCCTAGCCCGAACCATGAAAAACAGCCCCACACCATTATTCCTCCACCAAACTTTACAGTTGCCACTATGCATTGGGGCAGGTAGCGTTTGCCTGGCATTCACCAAACACAGATTTTTCTGTGGGACTGCCAGATGATGAAGAGTGATTCATCACTCCAGACAACACGTTTACACTGCTTCAGAGTCCAATAGCGGCGAGCTTTACACCCCTCCAGCCAATGCTTGGCATTGCGCATGGTGATCTTAGTCTTGTGTGCGGCTACTCGGCCATGGAAACCCATTTCATGAAGCTCCCGATGAACAGTTCTTCTGTTGCTTCCAGAAGCAGTTTGGAACTCGATAGGACAGGCAATTTTTACGTGCTAAGCGCTTCCGCTCTCGGTGGTCCCGTTTTTTGAGCTTGTGTGGCTTACCACTTCGTGGTTGAGCCATTCTTGCTCCTAGATGTTTTCATAATAACAGCACTTACAGTTTAACAGGGCAGCTCTAGCAAGGAAGAAACATGACGAACTGACTTGTTGGAAAAGTGGCATCCTATGACGGTGCCACATTGAAAGTCACTGAGCTCTTCAGTATCAGTAAGGCCATTCTACTTCCAATGTTTGTCTATGGAGATTGCATGGCCGTGTGCTCGATTTTATACTCCTGTCAGCAACAGGTGTGGCTGAAGTAGCCAAATCCACTATTTTGTGTGTATATATAGTGTACTTAGCATGTTAATTAATGTTAGCAACAACAAAATGGAATTTGTAAAATATCATACGTATCGCAAATTCGTAACATATTGTACGAATTGTAATTCATACATCTTAGAAATCGTATTACATTCATAGGCCAATGTAACATAACATACTAAATTGAGTGGTATGGTTTTGCTCTGACACCAAGTTGTCCCTCTGCAGTTCTCTGTTGGGAATGAGCTAGTAGACACATGTATCAGATAGAGATGGTGTGATGATCAGTTCTCTGTTGGGAATGAGCTGGTAGACAACATGTATCAGATAGAGATGGTGTGATGATCAGTTCTCTGTTGGGAATGAGCTAGTAGACACATGTATCAGATAGAGATGGTGTGATGATCAGTTCTCTGTTGGGAATGAGCTGGTAGACAACATGTATCAGATAGAGATGGTGTGATGATCAGTTCTCTGTTGGGAATGAGCTAGTAGACAACATGTATCAGATAGAGATGGTGTGATGATCAGTTCTCTGTTGGGAATGAGCTGGTAGACAACATGTATCAGATAGAGATGGTGTGATGATCAGTTCTCTGTTGGGAATGAGCTAGTAGACACATGTATCAGATAGAGATGGTGTGATGATCAGTTCTCTGTTGGGAATGAGCTAGTAGACACATGTATCCGATAGAGATGGTGTGATGATCCGTTTTCTGTGGGAATGAGCTGGTAGACACATGTATCAGATAGAGATGGTGTGATGATCAGTTTTCACCATTACTTTGGGTGGATTATTTTTTACTACATAATGACTTTTGTTTAATGATACACAGGCTATGAAATGACTTCCCTGTTTATTAAATTGTCTTTTAAAACTAGATTCATTATTATAGTAATTGATAATTAATACATTTGGATAACTGTAATGAACTTAATTTATCTGCTAATGAAAAATAAACATTCTACATGATTTTGTGCTGGTCAACCTTTGTTTTTTGGGTTATCTATACAGAAAATACAATGTTAATTTCTAATTGACATGTTTATCTACTCAAAACATGTCACTACACCTTTACACATCACCATGGGGACAAGCCAAATGGCTAGCCACCAGTAATTGCTACAATGCACACAAATAGATGTTTTGCAGTAGAAAATACTTAAATGTTTCTTATTAAATAACAGTTCAATAAAAATGATATTGTGCAATGAAACCAAGTGTATTCATCATTTTGTTGGATTAAAAGTACTTACAAATGTTTGATTGTGTGCACTCGCTGTGTGATCTTTTATAGAACTCACCAGCATATGTGGTCCTAAAGACTGGAAAGGAGTTGAGCCATCTCTATGGGGAAAGAATATAGTTTGGGCTGAATCCAGGAAATAAAGTCTGAGGTTAAAACCTGTTATGGATGATGCGAATTTTCGCAGCTTTTTGTTAAAAATCGCGCAACATTTCAAAGTCCTGCTACTCATGCCAAGAATATAGTATATGCATATGATAAGTATGTGTGGATAGAAAACACTCTGAAGTTTCTAAAACTGGTTAAATCGGGTCTGTGGCTATAACAGAACGTGTTTAGGAGTAAAAATCCCTGGTAAAACTGTTTACCAAAAACAAAATATTTGTCCGCCATTCAATGTATTGTTAAAGGCGACCTAAAATAAATGAGGACCCCCTGTAAACGCCTACAGCTTCCACACATTTATCCTTGGTTACAACACGAATAAGCCCCTCCTTTCTTGAGGCGCACCACAGTATGTTGTGAAACTGAAAAAATGGACGATGATTTCCAGACTTGCTGCTATCGAATACAGATCGCCCCGTGATCAATTTGATACATCATTAACGTTTATTAATACCTACAGTTGGTTTAGAAAAGTCGTTTGAAGTGATTTGTAAAAGTTTATAGGCGACTTTTGTAATTTTAAAAAGTGACGTTGCGTCTTGTAAATGGGCTTTTTGCAGCATCAGACTGGCCTTCAGCAAATGACATTTTGGGTATACAATGACGGATTTAATCGGGAAAAAGACCCAATTGTGATGTTTATGGGACATATAGGAGTGCCAACAAAGAAGCTCGTCCAAGGTAATGAATGTTTTATATTTTATTTCTGCGTTTTGGGTAGCGCCGGCTACCGCAAAATCTGTTGTTTACGTGTCGTGCTGGTATTTTGGGGGGGTGCATGCTATCAGATAATAGCTTCTCATGCTTTCGCCGAAAAGCATTTTACAAATCTGACTTGGTGGCTAGATTCACAACGAGTGTAGCTTTAATTCAGTACCTTGCATGTGTATTTTTATGAAAGTTTGAGATTTATCGAGTACTATACTCGAGTACTATAGGTGGCGCTCTGAAATTTCCGCTGAGCTGTCCCTGTGCAGGGACCACCTCCATAACAAGTTTTAACACAGGCTTAGGAGATCTTATACGTTTTGTTCTACGAGATCATATCAGTCATTTAACAGGACCTGTATGAACTATGAAGCATTTTATGTGCTTTATATGATACATAACTGCAGCAAAATGCAAAAAAAGTGATGTTAGCTGATGAAGATTAACTCATAGAAAACGTATGAGATCTAAGCCTGTGTTTACCACAGACCTTTTAGTGCCTACAAAAAGACCATTACTATTGCTCTCGATTGCTTTGCAGCATGGGGAGGGGGCATGATCACTGAGAGTGCGTTCTTCTTGTTTGATGTTTATTGGTGTTGTTCAGACCAACGTTAAAGGCGCATCACTGCCACCTGGCCTGGAGTGTTATAGAGACATGTGGTTCTGTCCTGGTGACATCACAGCGTCAGAGAGAACTCCTGACTGTAGTCATACCAAAACACTCCAGGCACTCAGACCATAAGAACCATTCATACTGTCAGATCTAATATGAAGAACTGAATACAACCATAAGAACCATTCATACTGTCAGATCTAATATGAAGAACTGAATACAACCATAAGAACCATTCATACTGTCAGATCTATAATGGAAGAACTGAATACAAAACAGAAGAGTTTGACCAGTACAAATTCATGTAACTTTATTTTTAATTAGCAGATCAATTAACTTAACTTATGCAGTTATCCAAACACATTCATTATCAATGACTAAAACAAATGTTTTTAAAAGATAACTTAATAAACACACGTAGTAGTTTCATAACCTGTGTATCATTAAACAGTTGTTTAATAGCAAAAATAATCCCCCCAAACTAATGTTGAAAACTGATCATCTCTATCTGATACATGTCGTGTCTACTAGTTCATTCCCACAGAGAACTTTAGAGGGACAACCCGAATGAAAGCAAGTGCCCACAGTAATGTTCCAACATCTGGTGGAAAGCCTTCCCGGAAGAGCCTGTTATAGCGGCAAAAGGGGGACCAACTCCATATTAATACCCATGTTTTTGGAATGAGATGTTCGATGCGCAGGTGTCCACATACTTTTGGTCATGTAATGTAGAATAGAAATTGTAGGACGTATAAATTACAATTTATATGATATGTTATGAATTGGAATTTGTAAAATATGTTACAAATGTTCAATATGTTACGAATTACAATTTATTGTTGCTAATGCTAGCTAGGTGGCTATGCTTTGGGTTAAGTTTAGGGTTAGGGGAAAAACTTTTAGCTAACGTGCTAAGGCGCGGCATGCTAAGCTAACATGCTAAGGAGCGGCATGCTAAGCTAACATGCTAAGGAGCGGCATGCTAAGCTAACATGCTAAGGAGTGGCATGCTAAGCTAACATGCTAAGGAGCGGCATGCTAAGCTAACATGCTAAGGAGCGGCTTGCTAAGCTAACATGCTAAGTAGTATCTAAAAAGGAGTAAGACGTTGCAAAGTTGCTTATTAGCTAAAATAAGCTAAAGTCATCTGTGATGAGATTCAAACATGCAACCTTTGGGTTGCTAGATGTTCGTGTTATACGCCCAGCCATCCAAAGAGCAGGAGTAAGGCTTCTCTCCTGTGTGTATACAGTTGGTGTGTTTTTAAGCTGACCAGTTGAAACTCTCCCCACAGAAAGAGTTAGACCAGGCTGAGAGGGAAGCAGTACCACCATGTCAACTGTTAAACTATAAAATGTTTGTTTTTAAAATGAGAAGCCTCACAGAAGATATTTAACATTAACTGAAAATCCAAGGTCATCTCAATATATTGTGTCTATAAGGTAGTAGTTTTGGAATTGTTAGCTAGATTACTTGTTGGTTATTACTGCATTGTCGGAACTAGAAGCACAAGCATTTCGCTACACTCGCATTAACATCTGCTAACCATGTGTATGTGACAAATAAAATTTGATTAGATTAGATTTGAATATCTTTACATTAGAAGCTAACAAAACACACCAAAACAGACAAGGTGCACAGTGATATGTAAAGTAAAGAGAGGCTAACATTCTATAAACACTCCCTTTCCTCTGCACAGTTTTCTCACAATGAGAAACAATAGGATTACAATAGTGTTCTACACTTTCTTCATTTGATCCAATTTACTGTTACAACTTATTTTAAGACTCTAATCTTAACTGTTCTGAGAGAAGTGGCGGTGGTGAGACCTCTTTGCTCTCTTCATGCTGTTGCTCTCAACACTGTCTCCTGTATAGGCATAGACAGACTTTACAATTGGAGGATGCATTTAATGCATATTTTATCATATTCAATAGGCTACATCTGTCGGTACATATATGTGACAAATATATCATATCTTATAACTAGCTCTATTAAAGGGAAATGAAGCACCAACCAAACATCAACATGTGAAAATGGCATCATCAACCAATTAGTAGGCAATGCCTCCTCATAAATTGGTCCAAAAAAAAAATCACACGATGCACACCGATGATGTCATTAGAAACACTTATCTTCCTCAATCTTTTTTTTACTACAGAAACACGCAATATTCACATGTTGATGTTGGGGTGGTGCTGGAGATGAGGAATATCCCTTTAAGTTAACAGTCTAAAATGTGCTAAATGCTCTGCAGTTGTGCATTTGGTTTGCTAATTTAGTAGTTAGTTAGCTAACTTCTCCTGGATGCTGTCTATTATATGCTGTCTAATATATATATATATTTTTGCGTGCAGTTACCTAATATTCTGGTATGGCACAAGGTCAATATGAAGGTACGACAATCTGGATAACACCCAAGCCTAGCTAAGGTGTCCAACAGAGATAAAATATTCCCACAGGCAGTGCAGTACACACAAGCTTTTCCCCAGTGTGTGTTCGCTGATTAACTTTTAGATTACCCAGTGCTGTGAAGCCTTTTCCACAGTCAGACAAGGAGTAAGGCTTCTCTCGGTCTAAGAAGCAGTAGATCTGTTCTATGTGCACTATTTCTATGCTTCCCGTTCTGAAGTTTAGTTTTTTTACTTCCATTTTTGTACAACAGCTGAAAATACAATATTTTGATCATGGAAAATATATTTCACAGCGGTTTAGATTTTTTTAGCTGTGACACAATGACTGCTTATTTTAGAACTATTGCAATTTGAACACACAGGAAATGGTGGAGTGATTTCTACATAGTGCATCTTTAAGTGATGGAGTGACTTTATCTCTTAGCTGGTCTGAGAGAACTGATGAGGCTTCTGCCCTTTATGTATACATTTGTGGCGTTTTAAGGTATCCAATCGGGAGAAACTCTTCCCGCAGTCAGAGCAGGAGTAAGGCTTCTCTCCTGTGTGTATACGTTGGTGCGCTTCTAAGTTGCCCAGTTGGGAGAACCTTTTTCCACAGTCAGAGCAGGAATAAGGCTTCTCTCCTGTATGTATTCGCTGATGACATTTTAACATATCCAATCGGGAGAAACTCTTTCTACAGTCAGAACAGGTGTAAGGCTTCTCTCCTGTGTGTGATCTTTTATGAACTTTTAGCTCAGCTGATGTTGTGAAGCACTTCCCACACTCAGAGCAGGAGTAAGGCTTCTCTCCTGTGTGTATACGTTGGTGTGCTTCTAAGTTGCCCAGTTGAGAGAAACTCTTACCACAGTCAGAGCAGGAGTAAGGCTTCTCTCCTGTATGTATTCGTTGGTGACATTTTAACATATCCAATTGGGAGAAACTCTTTCCACATTCAGAGCAGTAGTAAGGCTTCTCTCCAGTGTGCACTCGCTGATGAACTGTCAGAGCTTGTGATGTTGTGAAGCTCTTCCCACAGTCAGTGCAGGAGAAAGGCTTCTCTCCTGTGTGTATACGTTCGTGTGTTTTTAAGTTGCCCAGTTGAGAGAAACACTCCCCACAGTAAGAGCAGGAGTAAGGCTTCTCTCCTGTGTGTATACGTTTGTGTGTTTTTAAGCTGCCCAGTTGAGAGAAACTCTTTCCACAGTCAGAGCAGGAGTAAGGCTTCTCTCCTGTGTGTATTCGTTGGTGGGTTTTTAGGTGGCCCTGTTGAGAGAAACTCTCCCCACAGTCAAAGCAGGAGTATGGCTTCTCTCTTGTGTGTATTCGATGGTGGGTTTTTAGATGGCCCTGTTGAGAGAAACTCTCCCCACAGACAAAGCAGAAGTATGGCTTCTCTCCAGTGTGCACTTTCTGATGAGCTGTCAGAACATGTGATGTTGTGAATCTCTTCTCACAATCTGTGCAGGAATACAGATTCTGGTCTGTGTGTATTTTTAGGTGTGTTTTTAGATTTGATAGAATTGGGAAACTCTCCTCACAATGTGGGCAGTGGTGAGACCTCTTAGCTCTGTGATCTTCCTGCTGTTGCTCTCTGGATGTAGAGAATGTCTCAACATGGTCTCCTGTGTGAACAACATCAGAAGAACCAGTCAGTTGGTGTGATATACATGTCAATCAAATGCAATTTATGAAGCCCTTTTTACATCAGCAGTTTTCACAAAGTGCTTTAAAATATATCCAGCTTAAACCCTCAAAGAGCAAGCAATGCAGATGTAGAAGCACATTGGCTAGGAAAAACTCCCTAGAAAGGAGGAACCGGGCTCTGAGGGGTGGCCAGTCCTCTTCTGGCTGTAGCAGTAACATATGAACTCATCAGTAGGCTGTACAATCCAAACGGGGAATACATCTATTCTAAAAGTGGGTAACAGTCAGGCTTGTGGTCTATATAAATGCTCTCTGGATGTAGAGAATGTCTCAACATGGTCTCCTGTGTGGTCGAAAGGTTTCATGAGCTGAAATAAAATATCCCAGAAATGTTTCATATTCACAAAAAGATTATTTCTCAAAAATGTTTACATCTGTGTTAGTGAGCATTTCTGCATTGCCAAAATAATCCGTCCACCTGACAGGTGTGACATAAAGAAGCTGATTAAACAACATGAAAATGTATACGGAGACTTGATTACACACAGGTGGATTGTATTTATCATCATTAGTCATTTAGGTCAACATTGGATCATTCAGAGATCCTCACTGAACTTCTGGAGAGAGTTTGCTGCACTGAAAGTAAAGGGGCTGAATCATTTTGCACGCCCAATTTTTCAGTTTTTGATTTGTTAAAAAAGTTTGAAATATCCAATAAATGTCGTTCCACTTCATGATTGTGTCCCACTTGTTGTTGATTCTTCACAAAAAAATACAGTTTTATATCTTTATGTTTGAAGCCTGAAATGTGGCAAAAGGTCGCAAAGTTCAAGGGGGCCGAATACTTTCGCAAGGCACTGTATATTGTGAATAATGATGAGTGAGAAAGTTACAGACACACAAATATAATACCCCCAATACATGCTAACCTCTCACCATTAAAAGAAGAGGGGAGGTTAGCATTTGTTTTGGCGGAGGGCTATGATGTGTTTTACATCTGTTACTTTCTCACTCATAATTATTAACGTAGAAGTGTTTAGAAACATATTCTATTCTTATTTAATAACTGGATAGGAGTGGACTCGAACTAAGGTGTACCCAAGAGCCATCGCCAGCAATCATGGATCTTTATTTCTTCTTCTCACCAACAGTCATATTTGACATTAAGTTGGCTTACATGCATAATCGTAGCCTATTTTACAAGGGGTGATTTGCAATATCAGCCATTTTATCAATTGATTCTTCAGCGATAAAAGTAATATTTCATCCATGCTTTATGAGTTTAGTTGCCTTTTACTCATTTTAGGTATTTACATTTTTACTTGCATTTCATCTCGTTATAAACAAAATGTCTTCTGCAATATCTTGTTGCGTCAGTCTTGGCCATTAGTCCCCATCTCATAATGATACATTCTCCTCCCAGCTGCAAACCAAGTGTCAAGGTGGCTATCGTCAATAATGTATCGAATAAGAACTGTGGCTTTAAGCTTCAGTCATTTTGCCTGTAGCCTATTAATGTTAAATACATGGGGGTTTTCTTCTCCATAATTCTAACAATTTGCTTAAGTTTCTATGTACCGGGATTCACCTTGTGGTCTATAATTTATTCGGGGAAATGCTTCTCTATGCAAGTTTCAACATCCTAACCTACTAACAACGATTTGGTCCCAGTCACCATTTTCTAGTTGCAAATGAAGGCTACCCAGCAACGTGTTTCTAGTTGCAAATGAAGGCTACCCAGCAACGTGTTTCTAGTTGCAAATGAAGGCTACCCAGCAACGTATTTCTAGTTGCAAATGAAGGCTACCCAGCAACGTGTTTCTAGTTGCAAATGAAGGCTACCCAGCAACGTGTTTCTAGTTGCAAATGAAGGCTACCCAGCAACGTGTTTCTAGTTGCAAATGAAGGCTACCCAGCAACGTGTTTCTAGTTGCAAATGAAGGCTACCCAGCAACGTGTTTCTAGTTGCAAATGAAGGCTACCCAGCAACGTGTTTCTAGTTGCAAATGAAGGCTACCCAGCAACGTGTTTCTAGTTGCAAATGAAGGCTACCCAGCATCGTGTTTCTAGTTGCAAATGAAGGCTACCCAGCAACGTGTTTCTAGTTGCAAATGAAGGCTACCCAGCATCGTGTTTCTAGTTGCAAATGAAGGCTACCCAGCATCGTGTTTCTAGTTGCAAATGAAGGCTACCCAGCAACGTGTTTCTAGTTGCAAATGAAGGCTACCCAGCAACGTGTTTCTAGTTGCAAATGAAGGCTACCCAGCATCGTGTTTCTAGTTGCAAATGAAGGCTACCCAGCAACGTGTTTCTAGTTGTAAATGAAGGCTACCCAGCATCGTGTTTCTAGTTGCAAATGAAGGCTACCCAGCAACAAGTTTTTACCACATTGGTTCCCTTACTGGTTCATCGGTCCTTGGTTAGCGCTCAGTTTTTCATAATACTTTTACTCAAGTGCCTTTTCACGGGTGGTCCTACAGTTTCTATGGTCTCAAAGTTTCACGAGTTAGACAGTCGGCTTCTGAGTACAGGTCTTATCACACATGCTTCCCATCCGTGTAGGTTTGGGGGATGTTTAGGGTAAGTAGTTTGCAGTTCCCACGAATAATTGTTAACTCTAGTGGACCTCAGCTCATATTTTTTTATACCTATATTTAACTAGGCAAGTCAGTGAAGAACAAATTCTTATTTTCAATGACGGCCAACCGGGGAACAGTGGGTTAACTGCCTTGTTCAGGGGCAGAACAACAGATGTTTACCTTGGCAGCTTGGGGATTCGACGCTCTAATTACTAGGCTACCTGCCGCCCCATAGGCCTAGCAACATGTCTCATACAAGACAAATCACATTATTTCAGGCACTATTACGTCTAGTCGCTTTGTCTCGCAACTTATCCAGAACACTGCAATCTGTCTGGTGTTCAACATTCCCAAGTTCCCCCATGTCACACCCTGCTCTTCCGTACATTGCACAGGCTTCCAGTCGAAGCTCACATCCACTACAAGATCATGGTGCTTGCCTACAGAGAAACAAAGGGAACTGCCCCTCCCTACCTTCAGGTTATGCTCAAATCCTACATCCCAAACCGAGCGAAATTACTCAAATGTAAGTGTAAAAATGTACAAAACAACCATTGCTGTGCAGTCTGGAGTTTGGCAGGGATGTGTGATGTCAGAATTACAGAATAGATTGAACCTGCTTTTACCATGATTAACAGATTTACCAATCTTCTCCTCCTCTTCTTCATCTTTAATGTTGACATTCAGCTCCAGTGTTTGACTGCAGTCTTCCAGCTTCACTGTTGCCATCTCTGGATCCTCCAGTGCAAACTGGGCTCCACTGTCACAATCAGGACCCAGTGACTGTAGGTTTGGACTCACTGTGGAAGGAGAGAGGCAGGTTGGGTTTGTCCTCACTGTTGATGTAGTAATAAAGAGAAACAGACATAAAAATGATCGTCTTGACAGTTCTGGAACTTTTTTATTCTGTAAAATATGTTTTTTCCTGTTCAATTATCTAATTTCAATAGATCAAGTAGCTAAGCATAGACAACAAAAATTAATTCCCATTTGACACAAAGTGCACACTTTAAATTACACAACGTAAGTGCACTTAACCTATATAGTAGATTTCCTGGATTCACATACAGTGCATTTCGAAAGTACTCAGACCCCTTGACTTTTTCCATATTTTGTTACGTTTTACAGCCTTACTCTAAAACGGATAAAATGTATTCTTTTCCTCATCAATCTACACGCAAAACCCCATGACATCACAATACCCCATGACATCACAATACCCCATGACATCACAATACCCCTTAATGACAAAGCGAAAACAGGTTTTTAGACATTCTTGCAAATGTATTAAAAATAAAAAACAGAAATAACTTATTTATATAAGTATTCAGAGCGTGAAGGAATGTGTAAGTATGTGTGTGTGCCGTGTGTTTTGTGTGTATTAGTGGTGTGTGTGTTTAGGGTCGAGTGAGTGTACTTCGAGCCTGAGTCAGTGCAAAACATAATAATAGATAAGAATAAAATAAAAAGGGGGTCAATGCAAATTGTCCAGGTCACCATTTGATTAACTGTTCAGTAGTCTTATGGCTTTGGGGGTAGAAGCTGTTAAGGAGCGTTTTGGTACCAGACTTGGTGCTCCGGTACCGCTTGCCGTGCGGTAGCAGCGAGAACAGTCTGTGACTTTGGTGGCTGGAGTCTTTTACAATGTTTAGGGCCTTTCTCTGACACCGCCTGGTATAGAGGTCCTGGATGGCAGGGTGCTCGGCCCCAGTGTGGTGCTGTGCCGTACGCACTACCCTCTGTAGCGCCTTGAAGTCGGATGCCGAGCAGTTGCCATACCAAGCAGTGATGCAATCAGTCAGGATGCCCTCGATGGTGCAGCTGTAGAACGTTTTGAGGATCTGAGGACTCATGACAAATCTTTTAACCCTCCTGAAGGGGAATAGGCATTGTTGTGCCCTCCTAACGACTGTATTGGTGTGCCTAGACCATGAAAGTTGATGTTGATACCGAGGAACTTGAAGCTCTCGACCTTCTCCATTACAGCCCCATCAATGTGAATGGAGGTGTGCTTGGCCCTCCTTTTCCTGTAGTCCATGATCAGCTCCTTTGTCTTGCAGCACACTGCCAGGTCTCTAACCTCTTCCCTATAAGCGGTCTTGTCATTGTCGGTGATCAGGCCTTCCACTGTCGTGTCGTCGGCAAACTTAATGCTCATGCAGTCTTGGGTGAACAGGGAGTACAGGAGGGGACTAAGCATGGATCCCAGAGGGGGCCCCGTGTTAAGGGTCAGCGTGGCGGATTTGTTATTGCCTACCCTCACCACCTGGGGGCGGGCCGTCAGGAAGTCCAGGATCCAATTGCAGAGGGAGATGTTCAGTTCCAGGGTCCATAGCTTAGTGATAAGCTTAGAGGCCACTATACCATTTAACGTTCCCTTTGACCCGGTCTGGAGGAGGAGATTCATTTTAGGAGCAATGAAATGACGTCATGTTATTGTATATAAACTGTTACTCGTGGTAACGTGGCAGCGCGCGCCGAGAATAAATTCTGTTACCTATTATTGATAAGACTGGTCTCTGTCTATTTTATGCAAACAAGAATCTTACAAATTCTCATTAAATAGATTAAGGGAATTCAATTAATGAAAAAACATTGGTATATTTAAATTACAGTAACACAGAACACGCTGGCCATGGCAGAACACTGACATTCCGGTCTTGCAGGAAATCACGCACAGAACGAGCAGTATGGCTGGTGGCATTGTCATGCAGGAGGGTCATGTCAGGATGAGCCTGCATGAGGGGTACCACATGAAGGAGGAGGATGTCTTCCCTGTAACGCATAGCGCTGACATTGCCTGCAATGACAACAAGCTCAGTCCGATGATGCTGTGACACACCGCCCCAGACCATGATGGACCCTCCACCTCCAAATCGATCCCGCTCCAGAGTACAGGCCTCTGTGTAATGCTCATTCCTTCGATAAACGCGAATCCGACCATCACCCCTGGTGAGACAAAACCGTGACTCGTCAGGGAAGAGCACTTTTCGCCAGTCCTGTCTGATCCAGTGACGGTGGGTTTGTGACGGTGATGTCTGGTGAGGACCTGCCTTACAACAGGCCTACAAGCCCTCAGTCCAGCCTCAGCCTATTGCGGACAGTCTGAGCATCTGAGCACTGATGCAGGGATTGTGCGTTCCTGGTTTAACTCGGGCAGTTGTTGTTGCCATCCTGTACCAGTCCCGCAGGTGTGATGTTCGGATGTACCGATCCTGTGTTGTCACACGTGGTCTGCCACTGCGAGGAAGATCAGCTGTCCATCCTGTCTCCCTGTAGCGCTGTCTTAGGCGTCTCACAGTACGGACATGGCAATTTATTGCCCTGGCCACATCTGCAGTCCTCATGCCTCCTTGCAGCATGCCTAAGGCACATTCACGCAGATGAGTAGGGACCCTGGGCATCTTTATTTTGATGTTTTTCAGAGTCAGTGGAAAGGCCTCTTTAGTGTCCTAAGTTTTCATAACTGTGACCTTAATTGCCTACCATCTGTAAGCTGTTAGTGCCTTAACGATCAATCCACAGGTGCATGTTCATTAATTGTTTATGGTTCATTGAACAAGCATGGGAAACAGTGTTTAAACCCTTTACAATGGAGATCTGTGAAGTTATTTGGATTTTTACGACTGATCTTTGAAAGACAGGGTCCTGAAAAAGGGACGTTTCTTTTTTTTACTGAGTTTATTTACTATGACATGTGGTTGTCTCAACAAGCTATCTTAACATGAATGAACTGATGAAGATAAGTCGCTCTGGATAACAGCGTCTGCTAAATGACTCAAATGTCAGTGTAAACATGTACAAAACGACCACTGCTGTGCAGTCCGAATTTGGCAGGGATGTGTAATGTCAGAATTACAGAATAGTTTGAACCTGCTTTTACCATGATTAACAGATTTACCAATCTTACTGTATGTAGTTACTGTATGTATTCATATCAGTAGTCTGGTAGTGTATGTATTCATATCAGTAGTCTGGTACTGTATGTATTCATATCAGTAGGCTGGTACTGTATGTGTTCATATCAGTAGGCTGGTACTGTATGTATTCATATCAGTAGGCTGGTACTGTACGTATTCATATCAGTACGCTGTGCAATACAAATGGGGAATAAAATATTGGGGAATGAAAAGTATTCTAAAAGTATCTCATAAATCATGAAAAGTATGATCTATATCATCCTCTACTCACTATCACAAGGGTTAGAAACTATACAGACTAATTTCATAGAACTTTAAAACACTGGCAGTTTGTCTACTTCACTTCTTTAGTCTGCTCTCTGATCACTCCAGACAGCCCAGTGAATAAAACAAATGCTGACAATACTGGTGTCAAACCACCAAGTCTCAGTAGCATGAAATAACATCTACCTTCTCATTGAAACAGTTCATCATGAAACAGTTCTACTGCAATTTTTCATACACAGTGGGAAGTTGGAATGAACAACAAACTTAGTTAGGTAGAACCTGCTTTTACCATGAGAAACAGATGTCCCAATCTTCTCCTCCTCCTCTTCTTCATCTTTAATGTTGACATTCAGCTCCAGTGTTTGACTGTAGTCCTCCAGCTTCACTGATGCCATCTCTGGATCCTCCAGTGCAAACTGGGCTCCACTGTCACAATCAGGACCCAGTGACTGTAGGGTTTGTCTTCACTGTTGATGTTACTGGCCTCAGACTTGACCTGAGTCGTCCTGTAGTAATAAAGAGAAACAAACACAAAAGTTATTGCCTTGACAGTTCTGGCACTTTCTTTATTCTCTAAAAATATATTATATGTTTTTTAATTAAATTCTCATTTCAATAGATCAGGTAGCTAAGCATTGACAACTCAACATTCATTCCCATTAGACACAAAGTACACACTATAAAGGACACAACGTAAGTACTCTTAACCTATAGTAGATTTCCTCAATTCACATAAATCCATAAATGACTCAAAAACCATTTAGGTTGCCGTTTGTTTTAGGCAGTAGTATGAACTATTTCCCTGAACAACCATGTCTCCGACATATTATTTCAACTAACAAAAATCTCTTGTATTTCCCGTTCACACCATAGTAACATTTATAAATAAAGACGGAAACAACTGAATATCTCTGAATATTACTACACATGTAGAAAACTGATAATCATTACATTCAGCTTCCAAACTGTAGTGTGACTGTGTGAAACTGTCCGTCTCTACTGCTGCCCCCTTACTGCCTGCTTACTGAGCGAAACGCAGACAAGCTGACAGTCCTCTGAATTTACCAACGCCCCCGAGCGCACTATAGAGTACATTTACAAACAAACCCTAAAGCCAGTAGGGTCCAGCTGTGACATCATCTGTCAGAGTCTCGATGCTGCCTGCCACCTACTGATATGTCATCTCAGTGCAGTGCATCTCTCAGGTTAAGTGGGCGTTTCCAAAGGAACTATATATGGAGACGTGGGCGTTTCCAAAGGAACGATATATGGAGAAGTGGGCGTTTCCAAAGGAACGATACAAAGGAGAAGTGGGCCTTTCCAAAGGAACAATATCAGGAGAAGTGGGTGTTAAAATATTCAATAACAAATAATACATAGTAAAATAAATGTGTTTTATAAGGTAGCTAACGTTAGCTAGCATTTACATTTACGAACAACTTAACTACGGTTAGGTAGGTAAAGTTCAAAGATACAGTTCAGTGAGTGAAGAGTTTTATTTTTTTTTGCATAACTGAAATTCCTTACTGTCATTTCTGCAGATCATGACTAAAGTCTGACAACCCAAACGAGGTATTGAGTGGCACCTTTCGAAACCCCCACTTTTCCTAAGAGACGCACTGCATCGATAGACGACCTAGCGGTAGTGGGCAGGCAGCACAGAGACCATGAGGGGCGACTGCTCTGAGAGATGACGTTGCAGCTGGACCCCTCTATTTAAAGCTGCATGAATTCGGTCCAGTCAAATGTTTGGGCCAAGCCAAGGGTCGGCCGAAATTGTAAAACATAAACGTCTATAATTTGATAAGTTTGGTCCGGTCCGTGGATTTTGAAATCCAGCCCGCCGGTCCGCACCAAAGAAGACCCCCAAAATAGACTTCCAAAAGAAGTCGAGGGGCTCCTCCGCAGACAGAGTGGACGCCGCCATTTTACCAACTCAGGAGCTTCATTTTACACAAAACCAATAACATGTAAAAACGAACAAAAAAAATCTCAAATAGATTCTTTATGAAATGACCTTGTCGAAATTATGTACATTCACCCATGTCTACGTGACATGTAAAATAGTTTTTTTTATCACGTTTTTCACTCACTGGGTTTGACACAAACAATAACGCATAAAACCGGAAGGATTTGTTATCTAGCATGTTATGACGTTCTTTCGATGTTAGACTGTTTAAACTTACTATCGCATACCTTCAGTAATGAAGAGAAACGGACACAAAAGTTATCCTCTTGACAGCACAGTTATGGCGTTTCTTTATTCTGAAGAATGCGATCGGGGTTGCCAGGTGTATACAAAATGTCTAGCCCAATGATCAAAACCCGTCCACAAGGCCTGAAACGTGCCGATTTTTTTTCAGCCGCAAGAGAGGAGTTGACACATTTTGCCATAGTTATCGCCTTTTCCACAACGTTATGGAGCGAATTAAGAAGGAATATCGACGTAAGAAGTTACATTTGGTTTTCCATCAAAATAATAATTATTGCAAGCTAACATGACTAATAAAGGAATTTGAATATGTCTCAAGACTAAAGACAATTCGCTCTTATTAAACTCGCCAGATCATTTTCAGTCATTGGATGTAGATTTAACTGCTATGATTGTAAATAAATCCCTTGTGCGCATGTGCATAACTATTGATCAATCCAACAGGAGAGTTTGAGGGATGAAAGTTGGACAGAGGATCTCGAGATCTCTGTGCAAGAAACACTTGGACGAACTTCAAAAAACGAATTAGGATATTGACTTAAACCCTTTACAATGAAGGCTATTAACTTGTCATTTCAAATATGCATAGGCTAGGCTTACTGACTAAAGTCTGGGTTTATGATTGTAATTCAACTTTGCCATGGTTTGGTTAGCTAGATGCAAGTAGTATATAGCCAGATAGCCCACAGTAGCCTAGGCAATATATAAGATGAATGATTTAGCAGCTTGCTTAGTTCAAATTGACAGAGCATTTAGTTAACATGAATAGCGAGGCGATTGTTACGTAAGAAATGGTTCTGTTGCCCAATGGCCTCCTGGAATAAACTACTGAGGACGGGGTCTTGAATTTCAATCACTGAATCATATATTAATAATGTGTATATTTACCTGTAGCCTAATCTGACTGACTATTACCTTCAATCTAATGCATTCTAGCAACAGCTGATAGAACTGTGCCCATAATCACAACTGATAACTTCCTATTTCATTAACTAAACATGGCCATTAATAATTGCATAATTACACAAGGCTACAAGAACAATAAACTGAAGTTATAGGCTATGGATTAAATCCGTTCGACAGCTCCAGGTAGGCTACACAAGTGGCACAAATGTATTTGCAATGACTCCAGTGATATCGTCATCTCAACATGTTTATTGTATGAAATGGTAGGCTACAGTAGCTTACATAGGCATACAAATTAATAGGCTACTTAATGGCTAACATATGTATCATTCTCCACATTTAATATCAGTTTCATTGTGGACTTTTCCGTAACAGAAGCACGCGAGGGAGTTCCATAATTTATATTTAAAATGTCCCGCTCGAGATCCAAGAACTGAGTATGCTTAAAACCCTTCGCTTTATATGGTTTTCGCGCGTACCGTTATGTCTCCTCTCACGCCTCGATCACACCGACAGTGAATTTGTACACCAGAAGTACAACTTGTTTCCAATGGAACGCTTTGTTTGCCTTGCAGCATTGCGTTGCAGTTGCAGTGCGTTATGTGTGGTGTTGAATGTATCGAACGTGTGAGTAAAACTGTATGCGTAAACGGTTTGACAGAAATGGTAGCAGAAGGTGAATGTTGAACTCTTGTTGCACACATATCCAGATGATGCTATCAAGGCGTCACTCACGTTACTCAGCTGCCTGCTGCAGCGCTCAGCCTCAAACCACACACACCTCGGCCTCCGGCCCTCATACTCCCCACCACCCACTTGCTCAGCAACAGACTGCCTCACTGCCTAATAGTCAGCAGCAGGTCACATTGAAATAAATATTTTAAAGGAAAATGCTATAGCGGCTGCGGTGCAATTAAGAAGTAGCCCAAAAACCCGCAACCCGCCACCATTACATTTTCACCCGACATCGTTTTCCAAGTAGCTCACAGGAAAACTGCAAACATGGCAACCCCGAATAGGAGGTTTAACGTTTCCCGGTTGCAAGGACATCACTCCATAGAAATCCAATATGGCTGCCAACGCAATACCATATATGGACAAGTGTTTGTGACACCAAACTCAGTAGCTCTACTCTCATTGGTCCTAACGATTTTCTTACGTTTTTGCATGTAGCTTGCGACACCGCCATCAAATCAAATTGTATTTGTCACACGCGCCGTATACAACAACCGTATACCTTACCATGAAATACTTACTTACCAGCCCTTCCCAACAATGCAGTTAAAAAAATAAGAAAATTAACAAATAGATAAAGAAAATAGTAACACATTGTACTAGTAAGACATCATGGATGACATCAATGGATCATCAGAAATGGGGATAGATAGATGTATATATATAGAGAGAGAAAGAGAGATAGATAGTGCATATTTAATGTGTTAACAAGGCAAATAGTTATATGTATTATATTTACCTGCATGTATACCTAACTAATTGCCTGTATCTATATTGCAGAGATAAGTAGTGTCTTGCAGAGTAAAGATCAGAGCTCCAGCAAGCTCGTTTTGAGACCTAGCTACTGTAGCTAGCAACCCAACAACAGTGTGTACCAATACCAATTTCAAATACAAAAAACACCACAACAGGACATTTCCTTAATCCCACCTGGCCTAGCAGAGTTCCAGATGGAGCTACCAGCATATTGCTTACACCTATCCAATACTTCCAGATCTACACAATAAGATCTACTAGGGGTTTATTGAGGTTTTCAGGGATTTGTGCCAATGAACCAAGACCCTGGGCTCTGAGTTCAGGCCCAGATCAACACCACAATAACAAGAGACTCTATTTGTGCTATTAAATATAGTAGGTCTGCCCATACTAGGGATCAGGCTTTCCTGACCTGTCATGGTATGTAGGGCATTGGCCACCAACCCTGTTCCTGGAGAGCCACCGGGTGTGTCTGCTTCTGTTCCAGTAAACACTATGAGACTCATACACTGGAGGGTTTGTAAGTGTTGGTCTAAGATCCCTCCTACATACATTACAATGATGGATATTTAAACATAGTTATAGTGGAACATAGGGTTGTGCTAAAACATAGAGAGGGAGAGTAGTATTTAGGGAATGTGCAATAGGTTGGGACCAGCAGAAGCACCAGCCTTGACAGTATGTCTACTTACTACAGGACCAACCATGGAAGCTCCATCAGTCTGACAGTAGGTCCTCTTAATACTGGACCAGCCATGGAAGCTCCATCAGTCTGACAGTAGGTCCACTTAATACTGGACCAGCCATGGAAGCTCCATCAGTCTGACAGTAGGTCCACTTAGTACCGTACCAGCCATGGAAGCTCCATCAGTCTGACAGTAGGTCTACTTAGTACGGGACCAGCCATGGAAGCTCCATCAGTCTGACAGTAGGTCTACTTAGTACCGGACCAGCCATGGAAGCTCCATCAGTCTGACAGTAGGTCCTCTTAATACAGGACCAGCCATGGAAGCTCCATCAGTCTGACAGTAGGTCTACTTAGTACCGGACCAGCCATGGAAGCTCCATCAGTCTGACAGTAGGTCCTCTTACTACAGGACCAGCCATGGAAGCTCCATCAGTCTGACAGTAGGTCCTCTTACAACTGGACCAGCCATGGAAGCTCCATCAGTCTGATGGTAGGTCCTCTTACTACGGGGCCAGCCATGGAAGCTCCATCAGTCCACAATGTAGTTCCACCAATCTGTCTTACAGCCTCTGCATATGATACATCATGACTGATTCTATATCTCTGAGCCTCTCTCTGCACCTGGCATCCACCAAATGCTGCACAATTGCCCCCCTTGTCCCATCATGCACTAGCGCGATGTGGCGGGCCGGGCGCAATGCATGCTGACATGGTCGCCAGGTGTAGAGAGAGGCTCAGAGATACATTGGTGCGGCTGGCTTCCGGGTTATGCGAGCAGTGTGGCTTGGCTGGGTTGTGTTTTGGAGGACGCACGGTTCTCGACCTTCGCCTCTCCCGAGTCTGTAAGGGAGTTGCAGCGATGGGACAAGACTAACTACCAATTGGATACCACGAAATTGGGGAGAAAAGAGGGTAAAATAAAAATAAAATATTTTTAAATACCACTCTTCCAACTTACCCTACACACAATTAAAAATCCACTACCCCATTCCACTACTTTGACCCTATCTGCTCCTGCACCATGACAACGACCTGGGAGGACGGGACACCAACACTCAACAC
The DNA here is from genome assembly GCF_013265735.2 of Oncorhynchus mykiss. Classification (NCBI taxonomy): domain Eukaryota; kingdom Metazoa; phylum Chordata; class Actinopteri; order Salmoniformes; family Salmonidae; genus Oncorhynchus; species Oncorhynchus mykiss. The sequence continues at coordinate 223,872 of NC_048571.1, read as the reverse complement.
ACACTGTAACTCTTCTGAAGTCAAATCTCATTCAGGATCCCTCACCTTTGACCCAATCTCCTCTACTTTCTTCACTGCTTCAGCATATGACACCTTCTGCACTACTGTGACTCTGGACAATCTCAACCTGCTTCTCTCGCACTGGACATTTCCAATCCCCAGCAACATGGGCACCCCTACAGTTGACACCAACGTTCCCTCCAAACTGCACTTGGGCACGCAGTAACTCAGAGGCTGACGCGCAGCTCCCCAGGACTGCAGCACAGAAGTGTCAGCCCACGGAGAGAGGCAGCTCCCCCAGGACTGCAGCACAGAAGTGTCAGCCCACGGAGAGAGGCAGCTCCCCCAGGACTGCAGCACAGAAGTGTCAGCCCACGGAGAGAGGCAACTCCCCCAGGACTGCAGCACAGAAGTGTCAGCCCACGGAGAGAGGCAGCTCCCCCAGGACTGCAGCACAGAAGTGTCAGCCCACGGAGAGAGGCAACTCCCCCAGGACTGCAGCACAGAAGTGTCAGCCCACGGAGAGAGGCAACTCCCCCAGGACTGCAGCACAGAAGTGTCAGCCCACGGAGAGAGGCAGCTCCCCCAGGACTGCAGCACAGAAGTGTCAGCCCACGGAGAGAGGCAGCTCCCCCAGGACTGCAGCACAGAAGTGTCAGCCCACGGAGAGAGGCAACTCCCCCAGGACTGCAGCACAGAAGTGTCAGCCCACGGAGAGAGGCAGCTCCCCCAGGACTGCAGCACAGAAGTGTCAGCCCACGGAGAGAGGCAACTCCCCCAGGACTGCAGCACAGAAGTGTCAGCCCACGGAGAGAGGCAACTCCCCCAGGACTGCAGCACAGAAGTGTCAGCCCACGGAGAGAGGCAGCTCCCCCAGGACTGCAGCACAGAAGTGTCAGCCCACGGAGAGAGGCAGCTCCCCCAGGACTGCAGCACAGAAGTGTCAGCCCACGGAGAGAGGCAGCTCCCCCAGGACTGCAGCACAGAAGTGTCAGCCCACGGAGAGAGGCAACTCCCCCAGGACTGCAGCACAGAAGTGTCAGCCCACGGAGAGAGGCAGCTCCCCCAGGACTGCAGCACAGAAGTGTCAGCCCACGGAGAGAGGCAACTCCCCCAGGACTGCAGCACAGAAGTGTCAGCCCACGGAGAGAGGCAACTCCCCCAGGACTGCAGCACAGAAGTGTCAGCCCACGGAGAGAGGCATGAGATTGAACTTCACTAAACTTTCTAGAGTTTTCCTTGTTATTTAACTACTTCTCCCTTTACCGTGGCAACTGTGATCGAATCAACACAATATTAACCACTTTCAATATAATATACTGAAAACAAAATGAACTATGCAAGACTTAGTACGCAAAACTAACTATGCAAGACTTAGTACGCAAAACTAACTATGCAATACTTAGTACGCAAAACTAACTATGCAAGACTTAGTACGCAAAACTAACTATGCAAGACTTAGTACGCAAAACTAACTATGCAAGATACTTTGTTGTGGGCAGAACACATCAGAGTAAGATTCTATTGCGTTGACATGCACAACTCAGCCCGTACTCGACGCAGACTGGTGCGGCCTAACCAATCAGAGCTGCAGTAGGCCTATATGTAAATAGATATATGCCATATATTGATCTGTGCCATTTAGTTTGAACTGGACTGTTTTTACAGCATGGAGGGTTGTGAGTTGATGCGGTTGTTTTGAAATCAAAGCAGGAGCTTACAAGCAAAGCAGGAAGCACCATTGACTAGATCAATAAAAAAATGGTCAGATGAATCAGATGCTAAACTACAGGACTGTTTTGCTAGCACAGACTGGAATATGTGATAGCCCACGTCTAGCACAACCTCTTCTATTGTGTTAGTAAGGTTCAGCCTGCTGCACAGACTCTATGGAGGCTTTAGAGCACCTGGTTAAACTGTGTGTTGAGAGCATTTTAAAAACTCTCAATAGTTAAATGAGTGAGAAATAGATAGCATATGTTGCCCACTCACAAACTATTGCAACAATGACATCATTTCAAATTGGCATGTTAAATTATTTTGTCATTAAACTATTGTATAATGCTTTAATTTCTCAAATCTGGACATTTTTGTGCTACTGTTACTACCTTACACAAGCTTGCATTTTCACCCCATAACATTTAATGGAATTACACATCCTTTTTACCTCAGATTTGTGATGTTTAGATGCTAAGCTACAGGACTGTTTTGCTAGCACAGACTGGAATATGTTTCGGGATTCTTCCGATGCCATTGAGGAGTACACCACATCAGTCATTGGCTTTATCAATAAGTGCATCGACGACGTCGTCCCCACAGTGACCGTACTTACATACCCCAACCAGAAGCCATTGTGCAGATGTTGCCTGGATTACAGAAGGCTAGATGCTGCCGCTTTCACACTAACCCAAAAACTTTAAAGAAATCCTGATGTGCCCTCCGACGAACCATCAATACAGGACTAAGATCGAATTGTACTACACCAGCTCCAATGCTCGTCAGATATGGCAGGGCTTGCAAACCATTACAGACTACAAAGGGAAGCACAGCCGAGAGCTGCCCAGTGACTTGAGCCTACCAGAAAAGCTAAACTACTTCTATGCTCAACTCGAGTCAAATAACACTAAAACACGCATGAGAGCACCAGCTGTTCCGGACGACTGTGTGATCACATTCTCCGCAGCCGATGTGAGTAAGATCTTTGAACAGGTCAATATTCACAAGGCTGCGGGGCCAGACGGATTACCAGGACGTGTGCTCCGGGCATATGCTGACCAACTGCCGGGTGTCTTCACTGACATTTTCAGCATGTCCCTGACTGAGTCTGTAATACCAACATGTTTCAAGCAGACCACCATAGTCCCTGTGCCCAAGAACACAAAAGCAACCTGCCTAAATGATTACACACAAAAGTGCCCTCAAAGCTCATCAATAAGCTAAGGACCCTGGGACTAAACACCTACCTTTGCAACTGGATCCTGGACTTCCTGACGGGCCACCCCCAGGTGTACCTGTGGATGTATTTCAAGGCCTACCTTCAAACTCAGTGCCTCTTTGCTTGACATCATGGGAAAATCCAAATAGCTCAGCCACGTTCATCTGTACAAACAATAGTACGCAAGTATAAACACCACGGGACCACGCAGCCGACATACCGCTCAGGAAGAAGACGCGTTCTGTCTCCTAGAGATGAACGTGCTTTGGTGCGAAAAGTGCAAATCAATCCCACAACAACAGCAATGGACCGTGTGAAGATGCTGGAGGAAACCGGTACAAAAGTATCTATATCCACAGTAAAACGAGTCCCATATCGACATAACCTGAAAGGCCGCTCAGCAAGGAAGAAAGAAGGAAGAAGCCACTGCTCCAAAACCACTGCTCCAAAACCGCCATAAAAAAAAGCCAGACTATAGTTTGCAACTGCACTTGGGGACAAAGATAGTACTTCGCTGAGAAATGTTCTCTGGTCTGATGAAACAAAAATAGAACTGTTTGGCCATAAGGACCATCGTTATGTTTGGAGGAAAAAGGGGGAGGCTTACAAGCCGAGGAACACCATCCCAACCATGAAGCACGGCGGTGGCAGCATCATGTTGTGGGGGTGCTTTGCTGAAGTAGGGACTGGTGCACTTCACAAAATAGATGACATCATGAGGTAGGGAAATTATGTGGATATATTGAAGCAACATCAAGACATCAGTCAGAAAGTTAAAGCTTGGTCGCAAATGAGTCTTCCAAGTGGACAATGATCCCAAGCATACTTGTGGCAAAATAGCTTAAAGGACAAAAAAGTCAAGGTATTGGAGTGGCCATCACAAAGCCCTGATCTCAATCCCATAGAAAATTTTTGGCCAGAACTGAAAAAGCGTGTGCAAGCAAGGAGGCCTACAAACCTGACCCCGTTACACCAGCTCTGTCAGGAGGAACGGGCCAAAATTCACCCAACTTATTGTGGGAAGCTTGTGGAAGGCTACCTGAAACATTTGATCCAAGTTAAACAATTTAAAGTCAATGCTACCAAATACTAATTGAGTGTATGCAAACTTCTGACCCACTGGGAATGTGATAAAATAAATAAAAGCTGAAATAAATCACTCTATTATTCTGACATTTTACTTTCTTAAAATAAAGTGGTGATCCTAACTAACCTAAGACGTAATTTTTTACTTGGATTAAATATCAGTAATTGTGAAAAACTGAGTTTAAATGCATTTGGCTAAGGTGTATGTAAACTTCTGACTTCAACTGTATATACAGTATTTCACTTCAAACAGTTTATTTCATTTAAGAGAATTTCACACAAGAGAAAAGAGGTTGCCCAGCATAAATTCATGTACAAACATAATTTTTAATTACATTCTTGTCATTTAGCAGATGTTCTTATCCATTCAAACCTGTGACCTTTCAGTTACTGGCCCAACACTCTTAACCGCTAGGCTACCTGCCGCCAGATCAATTAACTTCAACACAGTTATTCAAATACATTCATCATCAATGACTAAAATAATGAATCTACTATTAAAATACAATTTAATAAACACAAGTAGTTGATTCATAGCCTGTTCATCATTAAACAAAGTTGTTTAGTAATAAAATAATCCCCCCAAACTAATGCTAAAAACGAATCATTACACCATCTTTATATGATATACACGGATAGGGATGCACAATATATCGTTGAGCATATCGGAATCTGACGATAATAGCTAAAAATGCCAACTTCGGCCCGATGTTTAATTTAACACCGATGTGCAAAACCGATGTTAATTAAAGCTGACATGCATACCTATATAACGTGGATAGATGACGCCACGAAAAATACAGCCCTAAACAGAAAAAAGCAGAAAAATACTAAGAGCACACTTCCAACAACTAAACAAGTTCAAGTCAAGCAGTCATTTGAAAAGAGTAAGAACATTTCAGCGAGACAACTCAAAGGCGAAATCCGTTAACGCCAAGATAATGGAATTCATTGCCCTTGACAATCAACCGTCCTCTGTCGTGGATGACGTTGGCTTTCGCCGACTGGTCAATCCCCAGAACACACTATTTTTCATATGGTGCCCTACCGGAGTTGCACAGAATTGTTAAAACGCACATCTATGGGTGTCACTGCTATTAGCTTCACAACTGATATTTGGACCAGTGATGTCAGCCCCATGAGTATACGGAGTCTGACAGCACAGTGGGTCGATGAGGATTTCGCACTGAGGAAAGCCGTATTGCATGTTCAAGAATGTGCTGGTTCTCATACCGCTGCAACCATTTCAACGGTGTTTGAAACTTGCAAACATGAACACACTCCTCTCGCCAATCCAACAACTGTCTCGAGAAATAAGCTAATCAACTGCGCCTGCCATACGTAAATGCCAACAAAATAACTTTTTGGTCGGTGTGGTTTGTGGTGTGTAACTTTAACTTAACTAGGCAAATTAGTTAAGAACAAATTCTTATTTACAATAACGACTTACCCCGGACGAGGCTGGGCCAATTGTGCGCAGCCCTATGGGACTCTCAATCACATCCGGACGTGATTAAAACCAGGGACTGTAGTGACACGCTGCGTCCGTGTTTTAACTATTTAACTGTATTAGAACGCTTAAAAGGCCGCTAACATTTTAAATATCGGTGTAGTTTGTTGGCAAGGAAAATATTGGATATCTTATTGGCCAAAAATGTCATATCGGTGCATCCCTAGTACAAAATATTTGAAACACCTTCCTAATATTGAGTTGCACCCCCCCTTTGTCCTCAGAGCAGCCTCAATTCGTCGGGACATGGACTGTCCAAGGTGTTGAGTGCTTTCCACAGGGATGCTGGCCCATGTCGACTCCAATGCTTCCCACAATTGTGTCAAGTTGGCTGCGAATGGATCTACTCTGAATAGCTCGTTCCATCTCCTCCCACAGATGTACAAAGAAGTAATGTTCTTGGAACCATTCCTGGACAAACCTTGTGGCATAAGACATTATCCTGCGGAAAATTTGCAGATGGATACACTGCTGCCATGAAGGGATGCACCTGATTGGCAATGAGGTTTAGATATTCTGTGGCATTCCAAACATTACTCAACTTTTATCAAGGGGCCCAATGTGTGCCCTGAAAACACACCCCGCACCTTCACACCACCACACTGCCACATGGCATGGATGCATGCAGTGGTGTAAAGTACTTAAGTAGTTTTGGGGTTCTTTACTTTACTATTGATATTTTTGACAACTTTTTCTTTTATTTCACTAAATTCCTAGAGTAAATAATACTTTTAACTCCATACATTTTCCATGACACACAACTTCATTTTTTTATGATTAGCAGGACAGAAAATGGTCCAATTCACACACTTATCAAGATTACTTTTGATACTAAGGTATATTTACAACCAAATACCATTATACTTTTACTTGAGTTACTCGTGCCAAATTAAGAGCAGAAGTAAGGCTTCTCTCCTGTGTCTGTTCTCTGATGACCTTTTAGCTCAGCTTTTTAAAATCATTTTCTACAGTCAGATCAGTGGTAAGGCTTCTCTCCTTTATGTTTACCTTGGTGTCTTTTTAAGTGGCACATTTGAGAGAAACTCTTTCCACAGTCAGAGCAAGAGTAAGGCTTCTCACCTGTGTGTGTTCTCTGATGAACCTTTAGCTCAGCTGATGTTGTGAAGCATTTTACACAGTCAGAGCAGGAGTAAGGCTTCATTCCTGTATGTATACGTTCATGTGTTTTTAAGTTGCACAGTAGAGAGATACTCTTTCCACAGTCAGAGCAGGAGTAAGGCTTCTCGCCTGTGTGTGTTCTCTGATGGACTTTTAGCTCAGTTGATGTTGTGAAGCATTTGACACAGTCAGAGCAGGCGTAAGGCTTCACTCCTGTATGTATACGTTCATGTGTTTTTAAGTTGCCCAGTTGAGAGAAAATCTTCCCACAGTCAGAGCAGGAATAAGGCTTCACTCCTGTATGAATAAGTTCATGTGCTTTTAAAAAACCCTGTCGAGAGAAACTCTTTCCACAGTCAGAGCAGGAGTAAGGCTTCTCTCCAGTGTGCACTCTCTGATGAAGTTTTAGCTCAGCTGATGTTGTGTAGCATTTAACACAGTCAGAGCAGGAGTAAGGCTTCACTCCTGTATGTATATGTTCATGTCTTTTTAAGTGGCCCAGTCGAGAGAAAATCTTTCCACAGTCAGGGCAGGAGTAAGGCTTCTCTCCAGTGTGCACTCTCTGATGAACTGTCAGATTCCCTGATGTTGTGAATCTCTTCCCACAGTCAGTACAGGAATACGGATTCTCTCCTGTGTGTATTTTTAGGTGTATTTTTAGCTTTGATAGAATTGGGAAAATCTCCTCACAATGTGGGCAGTGGTGAGACCTCTTAGCTCTGTGATCTTCCTGCTGTTTCTCTCTGGATGTAGAGAATGTCTCAACGTGGTCTCCTGTGTGAAGAACATCAGAAGAACCAGTCAGTTGGTATGATATACATGTCAATCAAATCGATATTATGAAGCCCTTTTTACATCATCAGATGTCAAAGTGCTTTACAGAAACCCAGCCTAAAATCCCCAAAGAGCAAGCAATGCAGATGTAGAAGAAAAACTCCCTTGAAAGCAGAAGAAAGAAAGGTAGAGAGGAACCAGGCCCAGAGTGGTTGCCAGTCCTCTTCTGGCTGTACCGGGTGACATTATTCATGTCAGTAGGCTGTACAATACAGGGGAATAAAACTATTCTAAAAGTGGGTAAGAGATGAAAGCTAAAAAGGGGCGTGTCATCCTCCACTCACTATCACAAGGGTTAGTAACTACACAGACTAATTTCATATCATCCTCCACTCACTATCACAAGGATTAGTAACTACACAGACTAATTTCATAGAACTTTAAAACACTGGCAGTTTGTCTACTTCACTTCTTTAGTCTACACTCTGATCACTCCAGATAGACCAGTTAATAAAACTAATGCTGACAAAACTGGTGTCAAACCATGCAAGTCTCAGTAGCATGAAATAACATCTACCTTCTCACTGAAACAGTTCTACAGCAACTTTTCCTGCACAGTGAGAAGTGGGAACGAACAACAAACTTAGATAGAACCTGTTCTTACCATGAGAAACAGATTCCCCAATCTTCTCCTCCTCTTCTTCATCTTTAATGTTGACATTCAGCTCCAGTGTTTGACTGCAGTCTTCCAGCTTCACTGATGCCATCTCTGGATCCTGCAGTGCAAACTGGGCTCCACTGTCACAATCAGGACCCAGTGACTGTAGGTTTGGACTCAGTGTGGAAGGAGAGAGGCAGGCTGGGTTTGTCGTCACTGTGGATGTTACCGGCTTCAGACTTAATTCTAGTCGTCCTGTAGTAACAACGAGTAACAGGAAAAAAGTTACTGTCTTGACAGTTCAGGCACTTTCTTTACTCTCAAAAATATATATTATATTTATTTTGGTTCAATTATTTAATTCAGTGCTTGACTTGGACTGAAATAGATACCGGTACTGTTTATATTTAGGTACAACGTAAATGAACTTAACCTATAGTAGATTTCCCAAATGCGTAAATCACTCAAAAACAAGGTTGCAGTTCGTTTTAAGCAGCATTATGTACTATTTTCCTGAATAACTGTCTTCACATTAAAAACCAATCGTATTTCCCATTCACTCCATAATTTACAGCTAAATATAGAAACTGAACGTGTCTGAATACTACTACACATGATAATCATTACATTCATCTTCAAAACTGGAGTGTGACCGTGAAATTGTCTCTGCACCAGCACAGAAGTCTGTTGACACAGATAGAATGGGTGCCACCATGGTACCAGCTTGTGAATTTCAGACAAAACCAATATCTTGCTAAACAATCTCAAATATATTTTTTATTAAATGACCTTGAAGAAGTTATGTACATCCATTCAGACAAACCTTGTTTCTAGCTGTGTGACTTGAAACAGTTTCACGTTCACTTGGTTTGACACAAAAATAACAAACCATTACCAAACGTGATAATACCTTAACGGATGTTACCTAGCGTGGTATGACATGTTGTTTTGATATTAGAAAGTTTATACACGCTTTTACATACCTGTCGTAATAGATAGAAACGGACACAAAAGGTTATCTTCTTGAATGCACTGATCTGCCGCTTTCTTTACACTGAAGAATTAATGTGCCTGCCTGGAACTTCCTGTTCCCCCACTACCACAGTGCAGCCTCAGATAAAACAATAGGGTAGTGAGAGGAAGCCCACTGGCCGGCAGTGGGAGAAGATGGATCTATGAAACATCTGATCTTAATACAATTCTGTTCCCAAAACTAAAATCTGTTGTGAACAGAGTGGACTAAGATTTGTAGACTTCACGCTTTGCAAAAGTTTTAAATAATCACGTTATTTAGAAGGAACGCTGAGGTGAATTGAGTTATTGCACACAAGTTCTTCACAGAGTCGTTCCCTAACAGAAATATGCAGGATTTGCGCTAGAATGCGCCAATAGGAGCTCGGGCTTGGCACTGCCCACTATGACTCATCTGTTCCCATTGGAAATGACCGACTGTGGTCTATCTTGGTTTAGTTATTAAAAAAACTTTGTTGCAACCGTCCTTATTATTCAGGGATCCTTAGGATGGCCCTACCCCATAATATGAAAAGGTTGGTGCTTCATTTGAGCCGGATCCAACCGCACCTCTCGGTTTTGTAGTCTTTCGTTCCGGGAACCCGTTTGACAGGATCAGGTAACCTACCTTTAAATATCCTAGCTGTGGATTGTGTGTAGCCAAATCACAAGGCATGACTACTGTCGGGAAGGTCTAACTTTCACAAAATGTGAAAGTTAGACCAATTTCTCTTCTGAAATCCGACTCAAGAATTAGTGCTAAAGCCTTAGCCAGGAGATTGGATAGACTGCTCCCATATCTAATACACCAAGACCAAAATGGCTTCGTGAAAAACCAAGGTTTTCACAATGTGAGGAGAGTACTAAACATAGTATCAGGGGAACCTTCACATGTGCACTGCCATACTCTCACTTGATGCAGAAAAAGCATTCCATAGAGTTGAGCTGTCTTATTTCAGAGATTTGGGAATTACTTCGGTAAATGGATTAAGATATGATATACCGACCCCACTACAGACATTGCCACTAACAACTTGATTTCACAACATTAAGATTTTTCGGGGGCACGAGACAAGGATGTCCTGACAATCCAGGACTCTTTCTTTTAGCTATAGAACCCTTTGCCATTGCAGTAAGGGCCCAACCGTCAATTAGTGGAATTAAAACAGATTTTGAACAAAGAGTGGACCTGTATGCTGATGATACCCTCTTATTCCTAACAGATCTAAATAACTATTCCCTCTCCAATTTAATTAATAACTTGTCCGTTTTTTGGGTTTAAAGTTAATCAAACCAAATCTACCATCCTTTTCCTCAACAAACAAGATACTGAATCCAGTTGTACAGCATCTATTTGTGAATACAGAACAAGGTTTCACATATCTTGGTATTAAAAATCACACCAGAAATTAGCTCGAGCTCAGCAAATTATGAACCCATGGTAACGAATGCAACATAATCCATCAACAGATGGACATCATTGCTTGTATCTATTATTGGTAGAATAAATATCATTATGACTCATTCTGCCCAAATTCCTTCGTCTATTTCAATCAATTCCTCTGGCTGCACCAAAATAAAATAGTATTTCTGTAATTGTTGATTGTCCTAATTGGAACTAATAAATATGTGTACATTTAAAAAAAAACAATGAATGATGAGGTCACTGTGTTCTTGGGGACCTTCAACGCTTCAAGGGGCTCCCGAGTGGCGCAGCGGTCGAAGGCACTGCATCTCAGTGCTAGAGGCATCACTACAGACACGGGTTCGATTCCAGGCTGTATCTCAACTGGCCGTGATCGGGAGTCCCATAGGGCGGCACACAATTGACCCAGCATCGTCCGGGTTAGGCAGTCAGTGAATAATAACAATGTGTTCTTAACCGACTTGCCTAGTTAAATAAAAGACAAATAAACACTGCAGTAATGTTTTGGTTCCCTCCCCCAGATCGGTCCCTCCCCCAGATCGGTGCCTCCCCCAGATCGGTGCCTCCCCCAGATCGGTGCCTCGACATAATCCTTTCATGGAGCTCTACGGACAAATGTGTCTGAATATTATTAAACATGTAGAAAACCCATAATCATAACTTTTAGCGTCAAAACAGCAGTAAAAAGGGCTCTCTGCTGCACCAGAGACGCAAACAGACTGGGCACCGCCATTTTACCAGCTTGTGAATTTTTCCTTTCATGGAGCTCTACGGACAATTTCTTCGACCTCATGACTTGGTTTTTGCTCTGACATGCACTGTCAACTGTGGGACCGTATATAGCCAGGTGTGTGCCTTTCCAAATCATGTCCAATCAATTGAATTTACCACAGGTTGACAACAATCAAGTTGTAGAAACATATCTAATGGAAACAGGATGCACCTGAGCTTAATGTCGAGTCTCATAGCAAAGGGTCTGAATACTTATGTAAATAAGATATTTCAGTTTGGGTTTTTTTAAGTATAAAATGTGAAAACATTTCTAAAAACCTGTGTTTGCGTTGACATCATGCGTTATTGTGTGTAGATTGAGGAATTTGTTTTATTTAATCGATTTAGAATACGGCTGTAACGTAACAAAACGAGGAAGAAGTCAAGGGGTCTAAATACTTTCTGAATGGGAGAGGGGGATCCCTAGTCAGTTGTACAACTGAATGCATTCAACTGAAATGTGTCTTCCACATTTAACCCAACCACTCTGAATCAGAGAGGTGCGGGGAGCTGCCATAATCGACATCCACATCTCCGGCTCTAACCACTAGGCTACCTGTACGTATTCATGTAGGAACGCTATGCAATACTAAAGGGGAATAAAAAAACGATTAAAGTATCTCATAAATCATGAAAACTATGAGGTGTATCATCCACTCAACATCACAAGGGTAACTACACACTCATTCTACTGCAACTTATCATGCACAGTGGGAAGTTGGAATAAACAACAAACTTAGTTAGATAGAATTTGCTCTTACCATGATTAACAGATTTCCCAATCTTCTCGTCCTCTTCTTCATCTTTAATGTTGACATTCAGCTCCAGTGTTTGACTGCAGTCTTCAAGCTTCACTGATGTCATCTCTGGATCCTGCAGTGCAAACTGGGCTCCACTGTCATTATCAGGACCCAGTGACTGTAGGTTTGGACTCCGTGTGGAAGGAGAGAGGCAGGCTGGGTTTGTCCTCACTGTTGATGTTACCGGCCTCATACCTGAGTCGGAAAGTGGTATAAGAGAAATTGTCACAAACATTATTGTTGACAACAATCAAGTTGTAGAAATATCTCAAGGATTATCAATGGAAACAAGATGCACCTGAGCTCAATGTCGAGTCTCCTAGCAAAGAGTCTGAATACTTATGTAAATTAGTTATTTCTGTAAATATTTTATAAATGTGAAAACAATTCTAAACCTTTTTTTGCTTTGTCATTATGGCGTATTGTGTGTAGATTGATGAGAAACATTTATTTAATCCATTTTAGAAAAAGGCTGTAACGTAAAAAATGTGGAAAAAGTCATGGGGTCTAAATACATTGTGAATTCACTGTATGTATTCATATCAGTAGTCTGGTACTGTATGTATTCATATCAGTAGGCTGGTACTGTATGTATTCATATCAGTAGTCTGGTACTGTATGTATTCATATCAGTAGTCTGGTACTGTATGTATTCATATCAGTAGTCTGGTACTGTATGTATTCATATCAGTAGGCTGGTACTGTATGTATTCATATCAGTAGTCTGGTACTGTATGTATTCATATCAATAGTCTGGCACTGTATGTATTCATATCAGTAGTCTGGTACTGTATGTATTCATATCAGTAGTCTGGTACTGTATGTATTCATATCAGTAGTCTGGTACTGTATGTATTCATATCAGTAGTTTGGTACTGTATGTATTCATATCAGTAGTCTGGCACTGTATGTATTCATATCAGTAGGCTGGTACTGTATGTATTCATATCAGTAGTCTGGTACTGTATGTATTCATATCAATAGTCTGGTACTGTACGTATTCATATCAGTAGCCTGGTACTGTATGTATTCATATCAGTAGTCTGGTACTGTATGTATTCATATCAGTAGTCTGGTACTGTATGTATTCATATCAGTAGTCTGGTACTGTATTGTAATGAAACAGCAGGGAGCAGGTCTCGAACCCTCGACCTTCGAGCCCGAGGTCTGGAGCGCTATTGACAAAAGCATGCTCGTGTGGCCGATTTCCGCGCTTATAAGGGTCGTTACAGTATGTATTCATATCAGCAGGCTGTGCAATACAATGGGGAATAAAACTATTCTAAAAGTATCTCATAAACAAACTTGGATAGACAGAACCTGCTCTTACCATGACTAACAGATTCCCCAATCTTCTCCTCCTCTTCTTCATCTTTAATGTTGACATTCAGCTCCAGTGTTTGACTGCAGTCTTCCAGCTTCACTGATGCCATCTCTGGATCCTGCAGTGCAAACTGGGCTTGTCTGTCACAATCAGGACCCAGTGACTGTAGGTTTGGACTCAGTTTGGAAGGAGAGGCAGGTTGGGTTTGACCTCACTGTTGATGTTACCGGCCTCAGACTTAATCTGAGTCGGTCTGTAGTAATAAAGAGAAACGAACACAAGTTATTGTCTTCTCAGTTCTGGCACTTTCTTTACTCTCAAAAAAGACTATTTAAATTCAAGTGCAGGAGTACCACAATACTGTTGAGCTAATATTCTATAAGAGGAACATGAGCTCAAACAATATACATTTGAGGTGCCGGTACTCAGCTCCTGTCCAATTCAAGCACTGATCTCATTTCAATAGATCTGGTAGCTCAGCATTGACAACAAAACATGAATTCCTTCACATTAGACAACGTTTACACTTTAAATCAGGCTACACAATTAAGCGCACTTAATCTATGGTAGATTTCCTGAATTCACATAAATGCATAAATGACTCAAAAAACATTTAGTACAAGATCACAGTATGTTTCAGGCAGCACTATGTACTATTTTCCTGAATAACCTCGTCTTCACTGTATTATTTAAATAAAAAAAACAATAGTATTTCCGTTCACACCATAGTAATATGTATAGACAGCGATAACTTAAATAGTCTGAATATTAGTACACATGTAGAAAACTGATAATCATTACATTAAACTTTAAAACAGTAGTGCAACCGTGAAATGGTCTCTCTCTGCTGCAGCCACACTGCCTGGACTGAAGTCTGTTGATGCAGACCGAGTGGCGCCGCCATTTTACCAGTTCGTGAATTTTACACAAAACTAATAAATTGTAAAACGAATTCAGACATCTCAAGTAAATATATTCTTTGTGAAATTACATTGAGAAAACGATGTACATCCACTCAGACACCAAAGGCTCTAACTATGTAACTTGTAAAACATTATCGCGTTCTTCACTCGGCTTGACACAAAAATAACACATCACACCTTTACCCAACGTGATAATACCTTAACGGATGTATTACCTAAAATGGTACGACATATTCTTTCGATATTAGAATGTTTTAACGTGCTATTACATACCTGTAGTAATAAATAGAAAAGGACTCTTGTCCTGTCGCTTTCTTTACACTGAATAATGGTGCCGGAACTGTCCGGAACTTCCTGTTCCTCCACTAACACCGTCCGTGCATTCCGGGATCCTTGGGATGACCCAACCCCCCCATAGGGCTGAGAGTCAGACTCGGCCGACATCATGTGGCCGAGTCTGTATTACTCAGTATTACCGAGTTATCGGGCCCAAATGTATTGCTTGGGTCTCAGACCGACTGGGGCTACTCTCTGGCAGATGATTTTTTATTTTATTTTACCTAGGCAAGTCAGTTAAGAACAAATTCTTGTTTTCAATGACGGTTAACTGCCTGTTCAGGGGAAGAACGACAGATGTGTACCTTGTCAGCTCGGGGGTTTGAACTTGCGTAAATTCGGTTACTAGTCCAACACTCTAACCACTAGGCTACCCTGCCGCCACGATTACACGGGCTGCTTTATGTAATTGACATTTCATTATTCATTTATTTGTCCATATTTTATCATTGTTTCTGTGATCAAAAAATACTATTTCAATTAAATTATTTAACAGTCCTGTTTAAGTTGTATTTTAGTATTTTGATACTTAGAAAATTGATAAGCATTAAAAACTTTTCGGATGGACTGTCCCGATTGGCGCAGCGGTCTAAGACACTGGGTTACTACAGTGAAGTAGAGTGTCTTAGACACTGGGTTACTGCGTTACTCCAGCTGGTAGTTCGATGACGTTATTGTACCGAAAATCTCCACACTGCCAGATTTTCGGCACAACACCGGTCCCTGGAAGAGGGCCGCTTCTGGGCCGATTCTTCATTGCTAGCTGGGACTCCTCTTCAATTGCTGTGCGAAGTTCCTATATATTGGCGGGATCTGGAACAAGCTGTGGTACACGTCGATCCAGACCACCCCAAACAGGCTCAATGGGTGACATGTCTAGTGAGTATGCAGGCCATAGAAAAATTGGGACATTTGCAGCTTCCAGGAATTGTGTACAGGTCCTTCAGACATTGTGGCGGATGATTGGCAGGACAATGGGCCTCGGGATCTTGTCATGGTATCTCTGTGCATTCAAATTACCATGATAAAATGCAATTGTGTTCGTTATCCCCCATACCCTAACGCTATGCTACCATGGAGTGCTTTGTTGACAACATTGACATCAGCAAACCGCTCCCCACACAACACCATACAGGTGGTCTGCAATTGAGACGCTTGTTGGGCATACTGCCAAATTCTCTAAAACAAGAGACAAGAGAAAATAATCAGTGGGGCAATCAGTAGTTTTCCCACGTTAACTCTAGTAACTTTAGTTAGCTTGTGTTGTGGTAGTTGTGTGACAATGGCGGCTGCAGCAGCTGTTATCAACTTCAAGGTGGACGTTGTTGCTAACTTGTTAGCATCACCCTTTTCAAAATGAACTTTTAAACTATGTTTACAAATGATCATCTGGTGAGTGGCGTCGTTTTTTGTTGTAGCTCCTTGCTGTTCGCTATCTCTTTGAAAAGAATGACTGTACAAAAGGCTAGGAATTATTTGAAGTTAATCATATCAGTAATGTTAGTAAATCTTATCAGAGCTGTAGCTCCGCCCACCGGCGAAGTGGTGCAGAGCATGCTGGGTGATCCCCAGCTCAGAGAAGATCAGCTGGAGACAAGTGAAGTATATGCCCTGTAATTGTATGGTGCATATGGGTATATTTTGGTATTACATTGTATTCAGGTTCATTGTGCTGTTGTAGCTCTGTACTGAAGATGATGGTGCTGTGCTTTGTAGAAAACGTGCGGCGGCACCCCTTTGATCTCAATTGTTTGGTAAAATGGACCCCATAAAAGGAGAGTAATTTCCCATAATTCTGCACCTTTTGATAGTTGTTCTTCCAGCTTTTTACAGGCAGTCATTTTCTTTTGACGAATGTATTTGCAATTTTGACGGTATAATATATTTTTTAATTAATGTTTTTATGTTTTAAAAACACTACCTTTTCGAAAAGCATTTACTGTTTTGCAAAAGTTGTGTGTCTTGCTGACTCTGTTTTGCTTGTTGGCGATTGAGAGAAACTGTGATACATAAAGACGGTTGCTCCCTGATTAAATAGTACAAGAGTACACCCTGCTGGACAAAATAACTTACTGCACCTGGTAAGTACTAAACAGGCCCGACCCTGCTTAGCTTCCAAGACCAGGCTTATTACAGCTGGTATGGCCGCAAACCAATGACTGTATTGTATATATGATAGGCGATATGATAGGCGACTCCGGGATGCTGGCCTTCTAGACAGAGTTGCAAAGAAAAAAACATATCTCAGACTGGCCAATAAAAATAAAATTAAAGATGGGCAAAAGAACACAGACACTGGACAGAGGGACTCTGCCAAGATGGCCAGCATCCCGGAGTCGCCTCTTCACTGTTGATGTTGAGACTGGACAGAGGAACTCTGCCTAGATGGCCAGCATCCCGGAGTCGCCTCTTCACTGTTGATGTTGAGACTGGACAGAGGAACTCTGCCTAGATGGCCAGCATCCCGGAGTCGCCTCTTCACTGTTGATGTTGAGACTGGACAGAGGAACTCTGCCTAGATGGCCAGCATCCCGGAGTCGCCTCTTCACTGTTGATGTTGAGACTGGACAGAGGAACTCTGCCAAGATGGCCAGCATCCCGGAGTCGCCTCTTCACTGTTGATGTTGAGACTGGACAGAGGAACTCTGCCTAGATGGCCAGCATCCCGGAGTCGCCTCTTCACTGTTGAGACCCTCTAATGTACTTGTCCTCTTGCTCATTTGTGCACCGGGGCCTCCCACTCCTCTTTCTATTCTGGTTAGAGCCAGTTTGCGCTGTTCTGTGACGGGAGTAGTACACAGCGTTGTACGAGATCCTCCGTTTCTTGGCAATTTCTCGCATGGAATAGCCTTAATTTCTCAGAACAAGAATAGACTGACGAGTTTCAGAAGAAAGTCATTTGTTTCTGACCATTTGAGCCTGTAATTGAATCCACAAATGGTAATGCTCCAAATACTCAACTAGTCTAAAGAAGTCCAGTTTTATTGCTTCTTTAATCAGGACAACAGTTTTCAGCTGTGCTAACATAATTGAAAAATGTTGAAAAATGCCTTTTAAAATGATAAACTGTGATTAGCTAACACAATGTTCCATTGGAACACAGGAGTGATGGTTGCTGATAATGGGCCTCTGTACACCTATGTAGACATTCCATTAAAAATCAGTCATTTCCAGCTACAATAGTCATTTCCAACATCAACAATGTCTACACTGTATTTCTATACTTTTTTTTGTTATTTTAATGGACAAAACATGCGCTTTTCTTTTAAAAACAAGGACATTTCTAAGTGACCCCAAACTTTTGAACGGTAGTGTATATATATCAAAAGTCAGTAGTCATTAAAAGTTATGTAATCTTATTGTGTTACTTAAAAAAATAATAATACTTTAGTTTATTTAGCAAATATTTTCTCAACTCTATTTCTTGAACTGCATTGTTGGTTAAAGGTCTATAAGTATGCCTTTCACGGTAAGGTTGTATTCGGAGCATGTGACAAATACAATTTGATTTGATTTGAGTGATATACTGTATGCTTCATTGCGGTTGGCCATTTTGTATCATAAAGTGTAATGCACATATGTCAGAGTCAAGGCCCGCGGGCCACATCCGGCCCGCAAGAAGGTTTTTTACGGCCCCTGGGATGATCTTGATTTATTATTAGAACCGGCCCGCAGCAAGCCGGCAGCCCGCAGATCTTTTACACGCACCAATACTACATTTCCCACAATGCAAAGGTGACGCACCGAGCAGTAGGCTGCTTCATTTCAATATTTATTGGCACAGCAGTCGTCAGCATCACAGTAAAATTAACTTTCAGATACCCATCAAAAATGGCAAAACGGAAGGTGGATACTGAGAACCGGGGGTTTCAAACAAGGTGGGAGTCGGAGTATATGTTCACGAAGGTAGCTGGAAAACCTGTGTGTCTTCTGTGTGGAGAAAGTGTGGCGGTACTGAAAGAGTATAATCTGAGACGACATTATGAAACGAAACACGCGGACACACACGCGGACGCAACTGTCAAGGCCAGTTTTATTTTGGCAGAAGAGATCGCTAAATCAGCCCGGCCATTTACGGAGGGGGATTTCATCAAAAACTGCATGATTAAAGTTTGTGACGAAGTTTGCCCAGAAAAAAGGCAACTCTTTTTAAATGTGAGTCTGAGCAGAAACACCATTGCCGAGAGAGTAGACCAGTTGTCCATCAATCTAAAAGAGCAGCTTGTGAAAAAGGGAAAAGATTTTATTGCATATTCCTTGGCTGTGGATGAGAGCACCGACATTTCTGACATTGCCCAGTTGTCAATTTTCATCCGCGGAGTGGACTCCAACCTAAGCGTGACAGAGGAGTTTTTGGCTTTACGTCCTATGCATGGCACAACTACGGGGCATGATTTGTATGAAGAGGTGTCAAGATGTGTAAATGAGATGGAGCTGCCTTGGGAAAAACTCGTGGGTTTGACAACCGACGGAGCACCTGCGATGTGTGGACACAGGAGCGGACTGGTGGCGAAGATACGGGAAAAGATGCAAGAGGAAAACGCGACAGGTGAGCTGACAGCTTATCATTGTATCATACACCAGGAAGCGTTGTGCGGTAAAGCCTTGAAAATGGAGCATGTAATGAGCATCATCACGCGCACAGTTAACTTTATCAGAGCCAAAGGTTTGAATCACCGCCAGTTCAAGGCATTTCTGACGGAGTTAGAAACGGAGCATGGTGATTTGCCTTATCACACAGAGGTGCGATGGCTAAGCCAGGGAAAGGTGCTTCAAAGATGTTTCGAGCTTCGTGAGGAGATTTGTCTGTTCTTGGACAGCAAAGGGAAAGACACAACACAACTCCGAGACGAAATGTTTCTGTGTGAAATGGCTTTTCTGTGTGACATTACGAGTCATCTGAATGCAATAAACTTGCAGCTGCAGGGTCGGGATCGTGTCATCTCTGATATGTACAGTACAGTGAAGGCATTTAAAACCAAACTGACTCTGTGGGAGACGCAGATGCGGAAAGAAAATTTGAGCCACTTTCCCAGCTGCCAGACCATGAAAGAGAAGCTCTCTACCAGTGCGTTCCCGAGCACACAGTTGGCTGATAAAATAGGTATGCTTGCCGCTGACTTTCGACGCCGATTTGCTGACTTTGAAGCACAAAAAAGCAGGTTGGAACTGCTCGGTAACCCATTTGCTGTTGACGTGGAAAGCTCACCACCAAACCTCCAAATGGAGTTGATTGACCTCCAATGCAATGATGCACTGAGGGCAAAATATGCGGCAGTGGGTGCTGCGGAGTTCGCCCGTTTCCTCCCCGGCACAATGCCCCAGCTGCGCATCCAGGCTGCTCAAACGTTGTCTATGTTTGGCAGCACATACCTGTGTGAACAACTGTTTTCTTTGATGAACCTGAACAAAACATCACACAGAAGTCGACTTACTGCTGAACACCTCCACTCAATTCTGAGGATTTCTTCAGCTCAGAGCCTTACCCCGAACATTGATGAACTTGTGGAAAAGATGGGACACCACCAAGTATCACCCTCAACCTCAAACAAGTGAACATTACTGTGCAATCACATATTTAGAGTTTTTACTCAGTTCAAGTTTAAAAGTTAAAATTTAATATTTGTTTTCACTGCATGTTACTTCTCCTTAAACAAAGTGTTGTTTTTGATTAATAGATTTTTGCACTTTATTTTTTTGTATTTCAATCCAATTATATTTTAAAAATATTTCAGTTGAGTGGATGATAGAAAATTGCTATTATTGTTTTTTCTTTGAAGTAAATTTAGCCCACTTTTGCTAAAATAGAAAATATAGTCTACTGATGGTGCCTTGAATACCGGTTTCTTTCATTTAATGTTCATGTTATGGGGATATTTATATAAAGGAAATTTGTCTTTTGTGTCTGTTGAAAATGAAAGATTACTGACAGAGCCATAAGAAAATATTGCTTTATTTATCTGATCATATTGTAATATATTTGTTAGGTTTTCAGTAGGTTCAATTAGGTTCACTAGACTATATGCGTCATTTAAAAAATTTTCAATGAACATTCGAACAGTCCGGCCCTCGTCTTGTAGCTGATTTTTTTATTTGGCCCTCCGTCCATTTGACTTTGACACCCCTGGTGTAATGGGTTTATTTTATAGTCCAGTTGGGGGCGGTAATGCTACATATTCGATTCCAACCGCCGTTAAACTCCAAAGCAGAGGAAGAAGTAGTTCCGGGGAAGCGCGCTCCATTCTTCAGATAAAGGAAGCGCTAGAACTGTGCTGTGAGGACGGTAACCTTTGTGTCCATTATTACAGGTATGTAATAGCACGTTTAAACTTTCCAATGTCGAAAGACCACGTCATAACATGCTAGGTAACACATCAGTCAAGGTATTACCACGTTTGGTAAAGGTTGTGTGTGTAATTTATGTGTCAAACCGAGTGAGTGAAAAACGTGATAAACGTCACGTAGCTAGATTTTTCTTTTTGAACGTGTATCATTCAAATGTAATTTAATAAAGAGTCAATGTATTTGAGATGTTATTGGCTTTGTGTAAAAATATAAAAAGTCCCACGTGCTGGTAAAATGGCGGTGCGCAATCTGTCTGCATTTAATGATATGTATTTTTATTTTATATATATATATATATATATTATCCAGTTTATTTTGTACTCAATTAGTTCCATCTTCTCCTCCCCTGAGAGTCCGTCTGGGGACCCCCGAGAAAGGGAAGTTAATGATCACCTTTTCCTCCTCAGCTCTTCTGGTCTTAGCAAGATTATTACCTTATTTTCTAAGGTATTTGGACACCTCAAATTTAAAGAGCTTCCAGTTCTTGCAACAAGATTTTTCTTCACAAGCCCTTTCCCAAAAGTGTGAGAGCAGATCTTTAACCTCAAATTTTACTATATCATTATTTAATAATGAGCTATTTAGCTTCCAGTAGGATGCTCTACCCAGGTTAGTATCAGGGGTAAATATTTTGATATCAATGTAAATGGCCCTATGGTCTGTGAGGGGAGTTGTACAAATATTTGTAGTAACACACTCACTATCAATACATTTGGACATAAGCCAAAAATCTATTCTGGATTGTCTGGAACCAGTTTTGTTACTCCAAGTGAATGATCTGTGGCCGGAAACCTCTCTCCATATATCAGTAAGATCAAACTTTTCCATAAAAAGTATTAAACCCAAATTCTGATTGGTTGGCCTACCTGGGGGCCATCTATCAGTTGAATTATCTATTGTAATGTTAAAGTCCCCTCCTATCAGTAATAACGAATTGGGAAATTTAGATAACCAATGAAGTATATGTTTCTCTATAGATTCAAGCAACTCATCATTCTCATGTTTGGTGTTGTACCTGTAGAAGTTTACAGTAATGAGCGTAATGTCATTGTAACTCATCATTCCCATGTTTGGTGTTGTACCCGTAGAAGTTTACAGTAATGAGTGTAATGTCATTGTAACTCATCATTCTCATGTTTGGTGTTGTACCCGTAGAAGTTTACAGTAATGAGCGTAATGTCATTGTAACTCATCATTCTCATGTTTGGTGTTGTACCCGTAGAAGTTTACAGTAATGAGCGTAATGTCATTGTAACTCATCACAAGACAAATAAAGTGACAAAGGGGTCACAGTGTAGAATATTACCACCAAAGCTATTTTTCATTGTAGTGACTGACACCAGCTCAGTTCAGATCCATGGGAGAGCCAAATGTCGTTACCCCACTGTGACCTCCAGAAGTTGGCATCAGCCGAAATTGAGTGAGACTCTTCAAAAACAGCATAAATCTGTTTGAAATTGTTTAGCTAATAAAAATAAGGCCTTATTATTCACATTGTTTCGTAACCCCCTAGCATTAAGATAAACTATAGACAAAGACAAAACAACAAAGATATACAAGTATAAACTCTAGTAGGATGAGTCAAAGACGTAGGAGCAGTGAACGTAAACGATAAGGAACCGAGATCTGCACCATTTAAGTCAATTTAAAGTGAAAATAGCTTATTCCATAACCTTTGAGCTAGACGTTGTCCAGTTTTGAAATTCCACTCAACTGAAAATTATGTTCAAGACCAAACCAAGGGTTCTTGTAGTAAGAGAGACTTAAAACACACTTTAGTGTAATTCAGGAACTATTCTGAGAAATAAAATGCTAAATAATAATTTAAATAAAAGGGTACCTACTATTTTAAGTGCATATGAAAACTGATCATAAAATAATTGAATAAAAAATGCTTTACATGCTTTACACGTTCCTAAGACATTTTTTTGTAAATGAGTATTAATAACTAAATAGAACAATAACCGTGTACAGTCAGAGCAGACCTGTATGCCCTTTAAAACAGTATCTTGTTACTGTATACATCACAAATAAATGCAGCTTTCAATCTTCTTTGTAAGTTTGTAAACAAAATAGGTCTTCTGGTCATACAAAAACAAACTAATAAATTGAAGTACCTGAGTATTCCTGTAAAATAGTCACCTGATGCTTGTTAGGTAAACAACATAAGGAAAATGAGAATACCATAGCTGAAACCATCAACCTGTTCCTTCTGGTGAGATTTTAGGGAGGAATATGGATTTCTGAACCATTGATGAAGCCTCGTCCTCCGACGAAGTAAGCAGCCTTCCCCTCATTTCGTGCTGTCTTGATCGTTGGCCACAACTTGTTCCTTCTTTCTATGTCCTCCGGGCTGAGATGCTCGGTGAAACGCAGACCATGGCTCTGAAGGAAGGCGTTCTTCCTAGCAGCTTTTCAGACAGCATCACTGTAGAATCTGGCAGTGAAGAGGATGGGGTAGTAGTGCAGGTGTACTAAAGCAGTCAGCGACTCTGAATGGGGTAGCAGTGCAGGTGTACTAAAGCAGTTAGCGTCTCTGAATGGGGTAGCAGTGCAGGTGTACTAAAGCAGTTAGCGTCTCTGAATGGGGTAGCAGTGCAGGTGTACTAAAGCAGTTAGTGTCTCTGAATGGGGTAGCAGTGCAGGTGTACTAAAGCAGTTAGCGTCTCTGAATGGGGTAGCAGTGCAGGTGTACTAAAGCAGTTAGCGTCTCTGAATGGGGTAGCAGTGCAGGTGTACTAAAGCAGTTAGCGTCTCTGAATGGAGTAGCAGTGCAGGTGTACTAAAGCAGTTAGCATCTCTGAATGGGGTAGCAGTGCAGGTGTACTAAAGCAGTCAGCATCTCTGAATGGGGTAGCAGTGCAGGTGTACTAAAGCAGTTAGCGTCTCTGAATGGGGTAGCAGTGCAGGTGTACTAAAGCAGTTAGCGTCTCTGAATGGGGTAGCAGTGCAGGTGTACTAAAGCAGTTAGCGTCTCTGAATGGAGTAGCAGTGCAGGTGTACTAAAGCAGTTAGCGTCTCTGAATGGGGTAGCAGTGCAGGTGTACTAAAGCAGTTAGCGTCTCTGAATGGAGTAGCAGTGCAGGTGTACTAAAGCAGTTAGCGTCTCTGAATGGGGTAGCAGTGCAGGTGTACTAAAGCAGTTAGCGTC
Organism: Oncorhynchus mykiss; assembly: GCF_013265735.2. Lineage (NCBI taxonomy): Eukaryota > Metazoa > Chordata > Actinopteri > Salmoniformes > Salmonidae > Oncorhynchus > Oncorhynchus mykiss. The sequence continues at coordinate 199,703 of NC_048571.1, read as the reverse complement.
TCTGAATGGGGTAGCAGTGCAGGTGTACTAAAGCAGTTAGCATCTCTGAATGGGGTAGCAGTGCAGGTGTACTAAAGCAGTTAGCATCTCTGAATGGGGTAGCAGTGCAGGTGTACTAAAGCAGTTAGCATCTCTGAATGGGGTAGCAGTGCAGGTGTACTAAAGCAGTTAGCATCTCTGAATGGGGTAGCGGTGCAGGTGTACTAAAGCAGTTAGCTTCTCTGAATGGGGTAGCAGTGCAGGTGTACTAAAGCAGTCAGCATCTCTGAATGGGGTAGCAGTGCAGGTGTACTAAAGCAGTCAGCATCTCTGAATGGGGTAGCAGTGCAGGTGTACTAAAGCAGTTAGCGTCTCTGAATGGGGTAGCAGTGCAGGTGTACTAAAGCAGTCAGCATCTCTGAATGGGGTAGCAGTGCAGGTGTACTAAAGCAGTCAGCATCTCTGAATGGGGTAGCAGTGCAGGTGTACTAAAGCAGTCAGCATCTCTGAATGGGGTAGCAGTGCAGGTGTACTAAAGCAGTTAGCGTCTCTGAATGGGGTAGCAGTGCAGGTGCACTAAAGCAGTTAGCGTCTCTGAATGGGGTAGCAGTGCAGGTGTACTAAAGCAGTCAGCATCTATGAATGGGGTAGCAGTGCAGGTGCACTAAAGCAGTTAGCGTCTCTGAATGGGGTAGCAGTGCAGGTGCACTAAAGCAGTTAGCGTCTCTGAATGGGGTAGCAGTGCAGGTGTACTAAAGCAGTTAGCGTCTATGAATGGGGTAGCAGTGCAGGTGCATGAGTGAGAGACAATTTCACGGTCACACTATTTTGAAGCTGAATGTAATGATTATCAGTTTCTACATGTGTACTAATATTAAGACACATTCAGTTGTTTCTATATTTATCTATAATTGTTACTATGGTGTGAACGGGAAATACAATTGTCAGTGGTGTAAAGTAACTAAGTAAAAACACTTTGAAGTACTGCTTAAAGGAGACGTTTTATTTTTTATAAATGGCATGTTATGGTTACGTGCACTTGTGTTGTGTAATTTAAAGTATGTACTTTGTTTAATGTGAATGTTTTGTTGTTTGTTGTCAATAGCTACCTGATCTATTGTAATTACATACAGTGCCTTGCGAAAGTATTCGGCCCCTTGAACTTTGCGACCTTTTGCCACATTTCAGGCTTCAAACATAAAGATATAAAACTGTATTTTTTTGTGAAGAATCAACAACAAGTGGGACACAATCATGAAGTGGAACGACATTTATAGGATATTTCAAACTTTTTTTAACAAATCAACAACTGAAAAATTGGTTGTGCAAAATTATTCAGCCCCTTTACTTTCAGTGCAGCAAACTCTCTCCAGAAGTTCAGTGAGGATCTCTGAATGATCCAATGTTGACCTAAATGACTAATGATGATAAATACAATCCACCTGTGTGTAATCAAGTCTCCGTATAAATGCACCTGCACTGTGATAGTATCAGAGGTCCGTCAAAAGCGCAGAGAGCATCATGAAGAACAAGGAACACACCAGGCAGGTCCGAGATACTGTTGTGAAGAAGTTTAAAGCCGGATTTGGATACAAAAAGATTTCCCAAGCTTTAAACATCCCAAGGAGCACTGTGCAAGCGATAATATTGAAATGGAAGGAGTATCAGACCACTGCAAATCTACCAAGACCTGGCCGTCCCTCTAAACTTTCAGCTCAAACAAGGAGAAGACTGATCAGAGATGCAGCCAAGAGGCCCATGATCACTCTGGATGAACTGCAGAGATCTACAGCTGAGGTGGGAGACTCTGTCCATAGGACAACAATCAGTCGTATATTGCACAAATCTGGCCTTTATGGAAGAGTGGCAAGAAGAAAGCCATTTCTTAAAGATATCTATAAAAAGTGTTGGTTAAAGTTTGCCACAAGCCACCTGGGAGACACACCAAACATGTGGAAGAAGGTGCTCTGGTCAGATGAAACCAAAATTGAACTTTTTGGCAACAATGCAAAATGTTATGTTTGGCGTAAAAGCAACACAGCTGAACACACCATCCCCACTGTCAAACATGGTGGTGGCAGCATCATGGTTTGGGCCTGCTTTTCTTCAGCAGGGACAGGGAAGATGGTTAAAATTGATGGGAAGATGGATGGAGCCAAATACAGGACCATTCTGGAAGAAAACCTGATGGAGTCTGCAAAAGACCTGAGACTGGGACGGAGATTTGTCTTCCAACTAGACAATGATCCAAAACATAAAGCAAAATGGAATGGAATGGTTCAAAAATAAACATATCCAGGTGTTAGAATGGCCAAGTCAAAGTCCAGACCTGAATCCAATCGAGAATATGTGGAAAGAACTGAAAACTGCTGTTCACAAATGCTCTCCATCCAACCTCCCTGAGCTCGAGCTGTTTTGCAAGGAGGAATGGGAAAAAATGTCAGTCTCTCGATGTGCAAAACTGATAGAGACATACCCCAAGCGACTTACAGCTGTAATCGCAGCAAAAGGTGGCGCTACAAAGTATTAACTTAAGGGGGCTGAATAATTTTGCACGCCCAATTTTTCAGTTTTTTATTTGTTAAAAATGTTTGAAATATCCAATAAATGTCGTTCCACTTCATGATTGTGTCCCACTTGTTGTTGATTCTTCACAAAAAAATACAGTTTTATATCTTTATGTTTGAAGCCTAATACCGAATACTTACTCAAGGCACTGTAATTGACTAGAATAAAGAAAGTGAAAGAACTGTCAAAACAATAACTTGTGTTCGTTTCTCTTTATTACTACAGGCCAAATCAGGTCAAGTCTGAGGCTGGTAACATCAACAGTGAGGACAAACCCAGCCTGCCTCTCTCCTTCCACACTGAGTCCAAACCTACAGTCACTGGGTCCTGATTGTGACAGTGGAGCCCAGTTTGCACTGCAGGATCCAGAGATGGCATCAGTGAAGCTGGAAGACTGCAGTCAAACACTGGAGCTGAATGCCAACATTAAAGATGAAGCAGAGGAGAAACCGGTTTCTCTTAGTAAGCACAGGTTTTTTCTAATTAAGTTTGTGTTCATTCCAACTTCACACTGTGTATGAAAAGTTGCAGTAGAACTGTTTCAATTGAAAGGTTAATGTTATTTCATGGTTTGACACCAGTATTGTCACCATTTGTTTTATTCACTGGGCTGTCTGGAGTGATCAGAGAGTAGACTAAAAAAGTAGACAAACTGACAGTGTTTTAGGGTTCTATGAAATGAGTGTGTAGTTTCTAACCCCTGTGATAGTGAGTGGAGAATGATATGAAATGAGTGTGTAGTTTCAAACCCTTGTGATAGTGAGTGGAGGATGATATGAAATTAGTCTGTGTAGTTACTAACCCTTGTGATAGTGAGTGGAGGATGATATGAAATGAGTGTGTGTAGTTTCTAACCCTTGTGATAGTGAGTGGAGGATGATATGAAATTAGTCTGTGTAGTTACTAACCCTTGTGATAGTGAGTGGAGGATGATATGAAATTAGTATGTGTAGTTTCTAACCCTTGTGATAGTGAGTGGAGGATGATATGAAATGTGTCTGTGTAGTTTCTAACCCTTGTGATAGTGAGTGGAGGATGATATGAAATGAGTCTGTAGTTACGATCCCTTGTGATAGTGAGTGGAGGAATTTTACAATTCCTACCAGGTGTGAAATTGTCATCACACCAAATGGGTGTAAAACTGGATAATACAGGGGATTCTTCCAGATATTGCTGTACTTTGTGCCATATAGTTGGTGTTTTTAACAAAGGGATTAGTAGTATTCTTCTATGTTAAAGGTGGCAGTGTTTACAGCCTTATTATAAAATAGATGATTTTTTTTCCCCCCTCGTCAATCTACACAGTACCCCATAATGACAAAGCAAACACAGGTTTTTAGAAATTTGACAAAACAAAACAAAAACATTTACAAGTATTCAGACCCTTTACTCAGTACTTTGTTGAAGCACCTTTTGGCAGAGATTACAGACTCTAGTCTTCTTGTGTATGACGCTACAAGCTTGGCACACCTGTATTTGGGGAGTTTCTCACATTATTCTCTGCAGATCCTCTCAAGCTCTGTCAGGTTAGATGGGGAGTGTCGGCACACAGCTATTTTCTGGTCTCTCCAGAGATGTTCAAGTCAAGGCTCAGGCTGGGCCACTCAAGGACATTCAGAGACTTGTCCTGAAGCCACTCCTATGTTGTTTTGGCTGTGTATTTAGGGTTGTTGTCCTGTTGGAAGGTGAACCTTCGCCACAGTCAGAGTTCCTGAGCACCCTGGAGCAGGTTTTCATCAAGGGTCTCTCTGTATTTTGCTCCTTTCATCTTTCCACTCGATCCTGATTAGTCCCCCAGTCACCTCCCTGACCAAGGCCCTTCTCCCCCGATCTCAGTTTGGCCGGATGGCCAGCTCTAGAAAGATTATTGGTGGTTCCAAACTTCTTCCATTTTAAGAATGATGGAGGCCTTTCGATCATATCCTTGGACTAAAATGATGGTCACTCACATGCAACACTAACATCATGTGCAAAGGGCCTCTGGGTAACGTAGCACATTATTCAATGGTATCACTTTTTCTCCACAGGCTGTTCATTTCTGATCTTTGATACTTTCTTGGTTTATTAAGGTTTCATGGGATATATATATATATATATATATATATATATATATATATACTACGATAACGCTATATATGTATGGACCATTTTGTTACTTAGTGTTAGGTTCTAATTCTCAGAGTAAAAACTCAACGGACACTATGAAAGCTCAAACCAAGTTTATTCTTCTCAGAGGATGTAGCTGCATTAGAGAAAGACATTGCTCACACAAGCACTGATATTTAACCCTTTCTCCTAGGCTGAGTCTCCTCCTACACATCTGACCAAACAGTTTTCTGCCTAGTAGTTAAGATACAAAGTGATACAGCCATAAATGTCTCTTTCTCCCTTAATAACGTATTCTTATCGGCAGACTCAATAGCCTTGGTTTCTCTAATGACTGCCTTGCTGCCTCGCCTGGTTCACCATCTACTCCTCAGATATAGTTCAGTGTGTCAAATCGGAGGGCCTGTTGTCCGGACTTCTGGCAGTCTCTATGGGGGTACCACAGGGTTCAATTCTCGGGCCAACTCTTTTCTCTGTATATATCAATGATGTCGCTCTTGCTGCGGGTGATTTCCTGATCCACCTCTACGCAGACGACACCATTCTGTATACTTCTGGCCCTTCCTTGGACACTGTGCTAACTAACCTCCAAACGAGCTTCAATGCCATATAACACTCCTTCCGTGGCCTCCAACTGCTCTTAAACACTAGTAAAACCAAATTCATGCTCTCCAACCGTTCGCTGCCCTTTTAGCCACACTTCTGACCTAGAATATGTGGACAACTATAAATACCTAGGTGTCTGGCTAGACCGTAAACTCTCCTTCCAGGCTCATATTAAACATCTCCAATCCAAAATCAAATCTAGAATCGGCTTTCTATTTCGCAACAAAGCCTCCTTCACTCACGCCTCCAAACTTACCCTAGTAAAACGGACTATCCTGCCGATCCTCGACTTCGACGATGTCATCTACAAAATAGCTTCCAATACTCTACTCAGCAAACTGGATGCAGTCTATCACAGTGCCATCTGTTTTGTTACCAAATCACCTTATACCACCCACCACTGCAACCTGTATGCTCTAGTCGGCTGGCCCTCGCTACATATTCATCGCCAGACACACTGGCTCCAGGTCATCTATAAGTCTATGCTAGGTAAAGCTCCGCCTTATCTCAGCTCACTGGTCATGTTGGTTGATGTTTTTAGTATTTATCGCCACAGTTATTAATTGTACTGCACAAGAAGTCCAAGAATCTGGACCTCATATCTGCAGCTGAGACATTTTTGGGCCTCCAAGACCGCAAGGACTACTGTTGCCAGATAACGTAATATTAATTTCTCTACCATAAGCCGCCTTCAATGTTGTTTTAGAAAATGTGGCAGTATGCCCAACCAGCCTCACGACTGCAGACCACCAGTATGTTGTGTGGGCGTGCGGTTTGCTGATGTCAATGTTGTGAACAGTGTGCCCTGTGGTGATATCGGGGTTATGGTATGGGCAGGCAAAAGCTACAGACAATGAACACAATTGAATTTAACAATGGCAATTTGAATGCACAGAGAAACCATGACAAGATCCTGAGGCCCATTGTCCTGCCATTCATCCTCCGCCATCACCTCATGTTTCAGCATGACAATACACTGCCCCATGTCGCAAGGATCTGTACACAATTGAAAATGTCCCAGTTCTTCCATGGCCTGCATACTCAGCAGACATGTCACCCTTTGAACATGTTTGGGATGGTCTGGATCGACGTGTACGACAGCTTGTCCAAATGTAATTACTCTGATTCCTTTAATTAGGATGTTTACTTTGCTAACAGTGGAAATTATTTTTCATGACACAAGAGGTAGGCTACCTGATTCTGGCAAATGGGTTCCAGAACAAAAGACAAAAAAAGTGACAGGTGCTGGAGGATCCAACTGAAATTAAGCACTTCCCTTCTCATATAATAGGGTAGGGCCATTCCAAGTATCCACCAAACCAAGATAGACAACAGCCGGTCGTTTCCAATGGGAAGAGATAAGTCATAGTGGGCAGAGCCAAGCACGAGCTAGCGAGATCCTATTGGCGCGTTCTAGCGCATATCTGCATATTTCTGTTAGGGAACGCCTCCTCTATGAAGCACTCTTGTGCAATAACTCAATTCGACTTTGCGTTCCTTCTCAACGTCTTTAAAAAAATAAATAATAATTTTTGCAAAGGGTGAAGTCTACAGAACTGGGTCCACTCTGTTCACAACTGATTTTAGTTTTGGGAACAGAACTGTATTAAGATCAGATGTTTCATTGATTAGAACATTTGCAGAATGTCGGACAAAATAGATCTCGTTCCGTCTTCTCCCACTGCCGCCCAGTGGGCTTCCTCTCACTACCATATTTGATAGTGAGTTGAAACGCTAAGCGGATGCTTCACATTCCTACATCCGGTGAAATATCTGTCTCATTGTTCTACCTGTGGCTGCACTGTGGTAGTGGGGGAACAGGAAGTTCTGGGTACACAACATTCTTCAGAATAAAGAAAGAACCAGAACTGTGATGTCAAGAAGATAAACTTTTGTGTCCGTTTCTAGTTATTACTACAGGTATGTAATAGCACGTTTAAACGTTGTAATATCAAAACAACATGTTATACCATGCTAGGTAACATCCGTTAACGTATTATCACGTTTGGTAAAGGTTTGATGTGTTGTGTCAAACTGAGTGAAGAACGTGATAAACAATTTTACAAGTCACATAGCTAACGTTAGATACTTTGGGTTTGTCTGAATGGATGTACATCATTTCCTCAAGAATCTATTTATTTGAGATATCTGAGTTTGTTTAGCATGTTATTGGTTTTGTGTAAAATTCACGAGCTGGTAAAATGTAGCTGTCCACTCTGTCTGCTCCAACGGACTTCAGTGCTGGTGCAGAGAGACAATTTCACGGTCACACTCCAGTTTTGAAGCTTAATGTAATGATCATCAGTTTTCTACATGTGTACTAATATTCAGACACATTCAGTTGTTTATGTCTATCTATACATGTTACTATGGTGTGAAAGGAAATACTATTGGTTTTTGATTTGAAAAATACAGTGAAGACAAGGTTATTCAGGAAAATAGTGCTGCTTAAAACACTGCAACCTTGTACTGAATGTTTTTTAGTCATTTATGCGAATTCGGGAAAACCTATAATAGGTTAAGTGCACTTACGTTGTGTAGACTAATTAAAACAGGTACTTTGTCTAATTGTAATGCATTCGTGTTTTGTTCTAAATGCTTATCTACCTGATCTATTGAAATGAGATCAGTGCTTAACTTGGACAGAATGTTAACAGTATGTTGGAGCTCCTGCACCTAAAAATGAGTACCGACACCTATTTCAGTCCAAGTCCAGCACTGAAATAGATCATTTAACAAGAATAAATATTATATATTTTATTGAGAATAAAGAAAGTGCCAGAACTGTCAAGACAACTTTCTGTGTCTGTTTCTCAATGATACTACAGAACAACTGGAATTAAGTCTGAGGCCGGTAACATCAACAGTGAGGACAAACCCAGCCTGCCTCTCTCCTTCCGCACGGAGTCCAAACCTACATTCACTGGGTCCTGATTGTGACAGTGGAGCCCAGTTTGCACTGCAGGATCCAGAGATGGCATCAGTGAAGCTGGAAGACTGCAGTCAAACAATGGAGCTGAATGTCAACATTAAAGATGAAGAAGATAAGATTGGGAAATCTCTTTCTCATGGTAAGAGAATGCCAAGATTGTGCAATGCTGTCAAGGCAAAGGGTTAGGGTTAGGGTTAGGCTAACCCTATTTGAAGAATCTCAAATATAATGTATTTTGATTTGTTTAACACTTTATTGGTTACTACATGATTCCATGTGTGTTATTTCATAGTTTTGATGTCTTTACTATTATACAATGTAGAAAATAGTAAAAATAAAGAAAAACCATTGAATGAGTATGTGTTCTAAAACTTTTGACCTGTAGTGTATATCACACAACTGACTGGTTCTTCTGATGTTGTTCACACAGGAGACCGTGTTGAGACATTCTCGACATCCAGAGAACAACAGCAGGAAGCTCACAGAGCTAAGAGGTCTCACCACTGTCCACATTGTGAGGAGAATTTTTCAATTCTATCAAAGCTAAAATTACATGTAAAAATACACACAGGAGATAATCTGTATTCCTGTACTGACTGTGGGAAGAATTTTACAACATCAAAGGCTCTGACAGTTCATCAGAGAGTGCACAGAGGAGAGAAGCCTTATTCCTGCTCTGACTGTGGGGCGAGTTTCTCTCAACTGGGCACCTTAAAAAGACATGAACGTATACACAAAGGAGAGAAGCCTTACTCCTGCTCTGACTGTGGGGCGAGTTTCTCTCAACTGGGCGACTTAAAAACACATGAACGTATACATACAGGAGAGAAGCCTTACTCCTGCTCTGACTGTGAAAAATGCTTCAAAAGATCAACTGCTCTAAAAGTTCACCAAAGAAATCACACAGGAGAAAAGCCTTACTCCTGCTCTGACTGTGGAAAGAGTTTCTCTCAACTGGGCGACTTAAAAACACATGAACGTATACATACAGGAGAGAAGCCTTACTCCTGCTCTGACTGTGAAAAATGCTTCAAAACATCAACTGAGCAAAAAGTTCACCAGAGAACACACACAGGAGAGAAGCCTTACTCCTGCTCTGACTGTGGAAAGAGCTTCTCTCAACTGGGGGACTTAAAAACACATGAACGTATACATACAGGAGTGAAGCCTTACTCCTGCTCTGACTGCGGAAAGAGCTTCTCTCAACTGGGCCACTTAAAAACACATGAACGTATACATACAGGAGTGAAGCCTTATTCCTGCTCTGACTGTGGAAAGAGTTTCTCTCAACTGGACAACTTAAAAAGACATGAACGTATACATACAGGAGTGAAGCCTTACTCCTGCTCTGACTGTAGAAAGAGTTTCTCTAAACTGGACAACTTAAAAAGACATGAACGTATACATACAGGAGAGAAGCCTTACTCCTGCTCTTAATGCGGCAAGAGTTTCTCCCGATTGGGCAACGTAAAGACACACCACCGGATACACACTTGACTGAAGCCTTATCACTGCACTGACTGTGAGAAGAGATTCTACAGATTGGGCCATTTTAAAAAGACACCAATGTATACATAAAGGAGAGAAGCCTCATCAGTTCTCTCAGTCCAGCTAAGATTTGTCACTTAATTCTCATGTCATTAAATAATTGGCAACATTGAATTGGATCAAATGAAGCGTAGAACGCTCTATTGTAAAAAACAAAAAAACATTAAGGACACCTGCTCTTTCCATGACAGACTGACCAGGTGAACCCAGGTGGGCTAAGGAATGAAGACACTGGACACTGAAAATTCTAAAACTGTTGCCTGATCTTATGAATCCTGGTTCCTGCTGTTTCACGCTGATGGGAGGACTGGGGTATGGAGGAAACCACGAGGACATACATCCAGTGGTGGAAAAAGTACCTAACTGTCAGACTGAGTGAAAGTTATGATACCTTAATAGAAAATGACTCAATTAAAAGTGAAAGTCACCCAGTAAAATACTACTGGAGTAAAAGTCTAGAAGTATTTGGTTGTAAATATACTTAAGAATCAAAAGTAAAAGTATGAATAATTTCAAATTCCTGAAATTAAGCAAACCAGACCGCAAAATTGTCTTGTTTTTTTATATTACAGACAGCCAGGGGCAGACTCCAACACTGACATAATTTACTAACAAAGCATTTGTGTTTAGTGAGTCTTCCAGATCAGAGGCAGTGGGGAGGACCAGGGATGTTCTCTTGATAAGTGTGTGAACTGGACCATTTTCTGTCCTGCTAATCATAAAAAAAATGTAACAAGTACGTTTGGGTGTCAGGGAGTAAAACGTGCATTATTATCTTTAGGAATGTAGTGAAATAAGTTGTCAAATATAAGTAGTCTAGTACAGATACTACTAAAGTAGTTATTTAAATAATTTTTACTTAAATACTTTACACTGCCTGCATCCATGACTTGTGTCAGCATTGCAGGGTGGTGGTGTGATGGCGTGGGGTGTGTTTTCAGGGCACACATTGGGGGGACTTGATAAAAGTTGAGCAATGTTTGAATGCCACAGGATATCTAAACATCATTGCCAATCAGGTGCCTCCCTTCATGACAGCAGTGTATCCATCTGCAAATTGTTTTCTTCAGCAGGATTATGCTACAAGGCTGGTCCAGGAATAGTTCCAATAACATTACAATGAATTCACTGTAATTGTGCATCTGTGGGAGGAGATGGAATGAGCTATTCAGAGTAGATCCACTCCCAGCCAACTTGACACAATTGTGTGAAGCATTGGAGTCAACATGGGCCAGCTTCCCTGTGAAACGCACACAACACCTTGGACAGTCTATGCCGTGGCGATTTGAGGCTGTTCTGAGGACAAAGGGGGCTGCAACTCCATATTTGGAAGGTGTTTCTAATGTTTTGTACACTTTGTGTATATCAGATAAAGATGGTGTGATGATCAGTTTTCAGCATTAGTTTGGGTGGATTATTTTATATTACTAAATAACGTTTGTTTAATGATAAATGTAGAGCTTGTATGTATATTATGTATTTTTTAGTGTTTCCTGTTTGACCCCAGGAAGAGTAGCCGCTGGGGATCCTAATAAAATACTAAATGTATCAGATATTGATGACGTGTTGATCAGTTTTCACCATTACTATTTTAATGAATGTTTCATTCAATGTGTTTCTATGGGATATAGTAGTAAAGGCCAAATTCTGTATTTTATCAAATCATTTTTAATCATGTTTATACCTAATGTCCTAAAATACTAAATAAATGATCTAAACAATCCATGGTACGACCTTCTTAAAACCATCTCATATGTCAGCATAGTATTGTAATGCATTATTAGTCTTTTTATGGTGCCAAAGTCCAGGGACAGCATTACCACCACGATCCAATAATGACCCAGTTACTATTGGGGGAATGGAACCAGAGGGGAAGCTTGTGTTACCTTTCTCACACCACTACAGTATTCATTTCAACAGACCTTTTCCACAACCCATTGTTAGAGCTCAATCTATACCAAAGACTATATAGAGGGTCAGACTGTTAATGGAGTGGTAGGCTTTATGACTGTTAATGGAGTGGTAGGCTTTATGACTGTTAATGGAGTGCTAGGCTTTATGACTGTTAATGGAGTGCTAGGCTTTATGACTGTTAATGGAGTGGTAGGCTCTAAGTTTTGACAAAAAAAACGTTTCTCTGTGTATTTTGTTCATTAGTCCACTGTTAATACAATGCCAAAAGGTTGCATGTTAGCAATCAAGTTAGAGCACTTTCAGTACAGAGAAAAAAGTGGGATGCTTATGCAAAGTATATGCAAATTAGCTAAATAATAATTGCATATCATTTGCATCACACCTTTTGGTATGTACTACATTGTTTTCTAATCCTGGTCCTGGGGATCCATAGAGGTGAGCTTGTTTGTTTTTGCCCCTAACACTCACACACTGGATTCAACTAAACAACTCAAGCCTTTGAACTGAATAAGGTATGTGAGTGCGAGGGCAAAAACACACATGTACACCCCTTTGGGACCAGGATTGGGGAACACTGCTGTACTGAAAGTCCTCAATCTTCAGAACTTCACTGCTGACGTGCACAGCATTTGCATTGTTTACAGGGTGATGAAACCAAGGTGGACATTTGTAATTTGATTGAACTATCCCTTTAATTAGAGTTCCGTTAGAGATGCATTTGCTCTAAGCATGTGCTATATTCATTTATTTTATAAAAGTGCTTTTGTCATCTCTTAAGAAGGCTAGACGAACCTAATGTGTGCTCGCATACTCCCTTAAAAGACCTTCGCTTGAAAAATGAGAAAAAGTGGCAGTAGCACTGTTTGTCCATTTTGACACGCCATAGAACCCTTTCTCCGTTCACAAATTATAATTGGATTTTAAGGTTTGTATGAATGTTCTGCTTCATAAAATGTTTGTCATCACAAATCAACTGCATTATACTTAAACACTTTAACCAGTAAAATGTGTTTTTTGCTATAGCCTTTATCAATGAGCGTTCTGTAATCTTAGCGACTGTTCAATAAATAATAAAAACAACATTTTAAGGGTATATAAACCCAAAGTTATTTGTTTGGAAGTAATAAAAACGTACATCTAGACGACTGCTGCCAAGAGTCGCACACCTCTGTGAGTGACGTCAGTGTGTCGAGTACTGAAAAAGGCTCTATCGCCACTTCCTCAAAATGGATAACTCAAATCTGTCATTAATGTTGAGTGCTGTTGACCAATGAAGGGGCTTAAACTTCGACTACCGACTTAAGCAGAAGACTTGCAAGGAAAAAATAAAAGTATGTACATGCTAGGCCTATTAATTTAGACAAAGGTGATTTTACCACTGTAATCAGATCAACATTATGTTATGGTCATTGAATTGATTAGCCCACTAACCACGTGTTAAATGTGTAGTGTAGCCTAGACGGTAGGACTATGAATTGGGCAGCGATAGGCTATTTGTTAATAGGTAAATTATGTTCTGGCCCGCAGACTAGCTACAAGCCCAGCAACAAATTGACTGGAGGCCAAACCTAGTTGCCAACCTCCGTTCTATATTGTAAATTCAATCTTCACCTTCACCATCATCATCATCAGAGAATTAAAACGTGTGGACATAGTGCTAAACTTGAAGGACTCATTGTCTATGTGAATTGAAATTATGTTGTTCCCCACCAGTGCACTCAGAAGAGGAAACAACGATACAATGCAGTCTAACAACATCTCTCTCAAACAGCACAGATGTGATTCACTGTAGAAGCACTGGTCCTCTTACATTTTAATTCCAGGTTGCATATTACAATATTTAAGGGCATATACTGTTATACAGTAATAATGTTTTACTGTGATTGAATACATTCAGCAGGGTGGGAACAATGTATTCCATTTCAAATGTGTCTCCCAGTGCAGCTTTACTTCCAGGCTATTATGACACATCTGGCAGTTTCTTCTATGTTCCTGGGCCCAGTACAATGAAAAACATAGTTTTTTGGTCACTACCATTCCACGAAAATACCATGCTATATTTTTTTCATTGTACTACAATCGTACATTTTAGTACAGTTCTTCACATCGGAGTGCTGCTGCATGTCCATTGCCTCTCTTGACCATGTCGGCCGGGCCGGGCACAACTCACAAAGATCAAGACGCGCTCTCCACTTCCCTCTGGTAGTCATTTAGCCTGATAACACATCACATCACATCCACATCACATAGCAGCCTGTACACCTAATCATTAGCGAGCTGACATGCTATATTGCACTAACAACAGCAGCTGCAAAGTCCCTGTCCCTCTGGCCAGGGTAATCAAGTGGTAATGTTGTGTATTGTATATACAGTATTTCACTTCAAACAGTTTATTTTATTTAAGAGAAAAAAGTGGTTGCCCAGCATATATTCATGTACAAACATTTTTCATTATATTTGTGTCATTTAGCAGATGTTCTTATCCAGAGCGACTTACAGGACAAATAAGGGTTAATTGCCTTGCTCAAGGGCACAATGACAGATTATTCACGTAGTCGGCTCTGGATTCAAACCAGCGACCTTTCAGTTACTGGCCCAACACTCTTAACCGCTGGCTCCCTGCCAGATCAATTAACTTCAACACAGTTATTCAAATACATTCATCATCAATGACTACAATAATGAATCTAGTATTAAGATACAGTTTAATAAACACAAGTATTCGATTCATAGCCTGTTTATCATTAAATAAAAGTTGTTTAGTAATGTAAAATAATCTACCCAAACGAATGCTGAAAACTGATCATCAGACCATCTTTATCTGATATACACTGAGTGTCCAAAACATTAGGAACACCTTCCTAATATTGAGTTGCACCCCCTTTGTCCTCAGAACACAGGGATGCTGGCCCATGTGGACTCCAATGCTTCCTACAATTGTGTCAAGTTGGCTGGGAGTGGATCTACTCTGAATAGCTCGTTCCATCTCCTCCCACAGATGCACAATTACAGTGAATTCAGTGTAATGTTATTGGAACCATTCCTGGACAAGCCTTGTGGGAGGGATAAACTGCTGCCATGAAGGGATGCACCTGATTGCCAATGATGTTTAGGTATCCTGTAGCATTCAAACATTGCTCAACTTTTATCAAGGGGCCCTGAAAACACACCCTAACCAACACACCACCAGCCTGCAATGCTGACACACGGAGTGGATGCATGCAGTGGTGTAAAGTACTTAAGTGGTTATTTAAATCACTTTTACTTAAGTTTTGGTGTATCTGTAATTAACTATTTATATTTTTTTAAATTTTTACTTTTATTTCACCAAATTCCCCCGCCCAAATTTGACTTTTTACTCCATATATTTTCCCAGACACCCAAAAGTACTAGTTACATTTTATATGATTACCAGGACAGAAAATTGTCAAATTCCCACACTTATCAAGATATCATCCCTACTGCCTCTGATCTGGCAGACTCACTAGTTCGCTAAAAACCTCTTAAGGATTGTACCCTTTTTTTTCTTTACATTTCCACCTAAAATGACATACCCAAATCTAACTGCCTGTAGCTCAGCACCTGAAGCAAAGACATGCATATTATTTATCTTTTGAAATGAAACAATTTGAAGTGTGTGGAAATGTGAAATTCATGTAGGAGAATAACACATTAGATCTGGTAAAAATCATACAAACAAAAACTTTTTTTCATTAACTTTGAAATGCAAGAAAGGCCATACTTTCAGAAAGGAGTCTAGGTGTAATTTAGATTTTGGCTACCAGATGGCAGCAGTGTGTGAAAAGTTTGACTGATCCAGTGAAGAATTACATTACTGGACTGTATCAAGTCTGCCAGGAGTTTCCCCAAATGTCCTGAATTGGTCAATTGATACATTTAAGTACAAAACTATAGAGAACATACAAAAACTCTATGGTAATAAAACATTTAAGTTTACACACTGCCAGGAATTTTATACATGATGGATCATTAGCTTATTCACTAACTTTCACACATCTAGATGGCCAGGCGGGGTGGGTGTGGAGCCAGAGACAACAGGGGTTCAAAAATGTAGAACCCAGTTCCTACATTTAACATAAAAATAGATTTTATCAAACGAAACTATGCTACATTTTATCTCTGGGACCCTAAGGATGACAAATCAACTGGTTTGAATGTATCAAACCAGTTGCAGTGATAAGTTGTTGTTTTACCCTTTACTCAAACACTAGCATGGTATTTTTTCACTGTAATAGCTACTGTTAATTCGACACTGAAGTTTGCTTAAATTTTTGTTAATCTTTCTGCCCATATAAAAGACATGTCTATGTCCCAGAAAGTTAGCTGTTGAATACAATGTCATTATAGTCACATTAGCAACTGTCCTGTTTTAGGAGGTTAGAGGTTATTCATTTAAGGAATTTGAAATGATTCATACTTTTAGTTTTGATACTTAAGTATATTTAAAACCAAATACTTTTACTCAAGTGGTATTCTACTTGGTGACTTTCACTTTTACTTGAGTTACTCTTGACATATTAAGAGCAGAAGTCAGGTTCCTCTCCTGTGTGTCTCTGATGACCTTTTAGCTCAGCTGTTGTTTTAAAACAGTTTCTAGAGTCAGATCAGCGGTGAAGAATAACTCCTGTATGTATACGTTCATGCGTTTTTAAGTTGCACAGTAGAGAGAAACTCTTTCCACAGTCAGAGCAGGAGTAAGGCTTCTCTCCTGTATGTACACGTTCATGTGTTTTTAAGTTGCACAGTAGAGAGAAACTCTTTCCACAGTCAGAGCAGGAGTAAGGCTTCACTCTTGTATGTATACGTCCATGTCTTTTTAAGAGAATCAGTTGAGAGAAACTTTTTCCACAGTCAGAGCAGGAGTAAGGCTTCTCTCCTGTGTGTGTTCTCTGGTGAACTTTTAGCTCAGCTGATGTTGTGAAGCATTTTAAACAGTCAGAGCAGGAGAAAGGCTTCACTCCTGTATGTATAAGTTCATGGCTTTTTAAGGGGCCCAGTTGAGAGAAACTCTTTCCACAGTCAGAGCAAGAGTAAGGCTTCTCTCCTGTGTGTATACGTTCATGTTGTTTTAAAGTGCCCAGTTGAGAGAAACTCTTTCCACAGTCAGAGCAGGAGTAAGGCTTCTCTCCTGTGTGTGTTCTCTGGTGAACTTTTAGGTCAGTTGATGTTGTGAAGCATTTTACACAGTGAGAGCAGGAGAAAGGCTTCACTCCTGTATGTATACGTTCATGTGTTTTTAAGTTAAACAATAGAGAGAAACTCTTTCCACAGTCAGAGCAGGAGTAAGGTTTCTCTCCTGTGTGTGTTCTCTGATGAACTTCTAGCTGACCTGATGTTGTGAAGCAATTTCCACAGTCAGAGCAGGAGTAAGGCTTCTCTCCTGTGTGTATAAGTTTGTGTCTTTTTAAGGGGCCAAGTTGAGAGAAAGTCTTTCCACAGTCAGAGCAAGAGTAAGGCTTCTCTCCTGAGTGTGTTCTCTGATGAATTTTTAGCTCAGCTGATGTTGTGAAGCATTTTAAACAGTCAGAGCAGGAGTAAGGCTTCACTCCTGTATGTATACGTTCATGTCTTTTTAAGGGGCCAAGTTGAGAGAAAATCTTTCCACAGTCAGAGCAGGAGTAAGGCTTCTCTCCTGTGTGTGTTCTCTGGTGAACTTTTAGCTCAGCTGATGTTGTGAAGAATTTTACACATTCAGAGCAGGAGTAAGGCTTCAGTCCTGTATGTCTACGTGTATGTGTTTTTAAGAAGTCCATTCGAGAAAAACTCTTCCCACAGTCAGAGCAGGAGTAAGGCTTCACTCCATTGTGCACACTCTGATGAACTGTCAGATTCCTTGATGTTGTGAATCTCTTCCCACAGTCAGTACAGGAATACGGATTCTCTCCTGTGTGTATTTTTAGGTGTATTTTTAGCTTTGATAGAATTGGGAAAGTCTCCTCACAATGTGGGCAGTGGTGAGACCTCTTAGCTCTGTGATCTTCCTGCTGTTGTTCTCTGGATGTAGAGAATGTCTCAACATGTTCTCCTGTGTGAACAACATCAGAAGAACCAATCAGTTGGAGTGATATACATGTCAATCAAATGTATATTATGAATCCCTTTTTACATCATCAGTTGTCACAAAGTGCTTTATAGAAACCCAGCCTAAAACCCCTAAAGAGCAAGCAATGCAGATGTAGATGTAGAAGCATAGTGGTCTGGAAAAACTCCCTAGAAAGCAGGAACCTTGGAAGAACCAGGCTCAAAGGGGTGGCCGGTCCTCTTCTGGCTGTACCGGGTGACACATGTATTCATATCAGTAGGCTGTACAATACAGGGGAATAAAACTATTCTAAAAGTGGGTAAGAGTTGAAAGCTAAAAAGGGGCGTGTCATCCTCCACTCACTATAACAAGGGTTAGTAACTACACAGACTAATTTCATAGAACTTTAAAACACTGGCAGTTTGTCTACTTCACTTCTTTAGTCTCCTCTCTGATCACTCCAGATAGCCCGGTGAATAAAACAAATGCTGGAAATACTGGTGTCAAATCATGCAAGTGTCATTAGCATGAAATAACATCTACCTTCTCATTGAAACAGTTCTACTGCAACATTTCATGCACAGCGGGAAGTTGGAATGAATAACACAAACTTAGTTAGATACAACCTGCTCTTACCATGAGAAACAGATGTCCCAATCTTCTCCTCCTCTTCTTCACCTTTAATGTTGACATTCAGCTCCAGTGTTCGACTGCAGTCTTCCAGCTTCACTGATGCCATCTCTGGATCCTGCAGAGAAAACTGGGCTCCACTGTCACAATCAGGACCCAGTGACTGTAGGTTTGGACTCAGTGTGGAAGGAGAGAGGCAGGCTGGGTTTGTCGTCACTGTTGAATTTACCGGCTTCAGACTTAATTCTAGTCGTCCTGTAGTAACAATGGACAACAGACAAAAAAAAGTTAGTCTATATTATTATTTCTTCTTGATCAATTATCTAATTCAGTGCTTGACTTGGACTGAAATAGGTTCCGGTACTGTTTATATTTAGATGCAGGAGCTCCACAATACTGTTGAGCTAATATTCTAGAAGAGCAACATGAGCTCAAGCAGTATAAATTTGAGGTGCCGATAATCAACTCCTGTCCATCTCATTTCAATAGATGAGGTAGCTAAGCATTGACAACAAAACATGAATTCATTCACATTAGACAAAGTACCTGCTTTAAAATGAGCTACGCTACACAACGTAAGTGAACTTAATCAAAAGCAGATGTCCCAAATTCCCAAATGCATAAATGACAAAAACATTTAGGACAAGGTTAGTTTGTTTTAACCTTGTTTTCACTGTATTTCACATCAAAAACCAATTGTATTTCATGTTCACACCATAGTAACATTTACAGATAAATATAGAAGTCTGTTGACGCAGACAGAGTGGGTCCAGCCATGTTACCAGCTTGGTAATTTCACACAAAACCAATAACATGCAAAAAAAAACTCAGAAATGTCAACTAAATAGATTTTTTAATTCAAATGACCTTGAAGAAATGATGTACATCCATTCAGACAAACCCAAAGATTCTAGCTGTGACTTTTAAAATAGTTCATCACGTTCACTTGGAATGACACAAAGAAATAACCAACCTTAACCAAAAGTGAAAATCCTTTAATGGATGTTACCTAACATGGCATGACATGTTCTTTTGATATTAGATAGCACGTTTAAACTATTACATACCTTTAGTAACAAATAGAAACGGACACAAGGTTATCTTTTTAACATCACATTTCTGGCGATTTCTTTACTCTGAATATTCTGGATTATTGCTACAAGAACTTCCGTGATGCATTCAAATCTGACCATGAATCAATTTTGTTGTTCCCAGCCTATAGACAGAAACTAAAACAGGAAACATCCGTGCTCAGGTCAATACAACACTGGTCTGGCCAATCAGATTGCTTCTATCATGTGGACTGGGATATGTTCCGGATAGCCTCAGACAACATTAATGTATCCGCTGACTCAGTAAGCGAGTTTATTAGCAAGTGCATTGGAGATGTCGTACCCGCTGTGACGATTAAAACCTTCCCTAACCAGAAACCGTGGATTAATGGCAGCATTGGCATAAAACTGAAAGCGCGAACCACCGCTTTTAATCATGGCAAGGCGACCGGAAACATGACCGAATACAAACAGTGCAGCTATTACCTCCACAAGGAAATCAAACAACAAAAGCGTCAGTATAGAGAAAAAGTTGAGTCACAATTCAAACACGAGACGTATGTGGCAGGGTCTACAGTCAATCACGGATTACGAAAAGAAAACCAGCCCTGTCGCGGACGTCTTGCTCCCAGACAAACTAAACAACCTCTTTGTTCGCTTTGAGGACAATACAGTGCAACTGACACGGCCTGTTACCAAACCTGTGGGCTCTCCTCCGTGGCCAATGTGAGTAAAACATTTAAACGTGTTAACCCTCGCAAGGCTGCCGGTCCAGTCGGCATCCATCAGAGCATGCGCAGACCAGCTGGCTGGTGTGTTTACGGACATATTCAACCAATCCCTATCCCAGTCTGTTGTCCCCACATTCTTCAAGATGTTCACCATTGTTCCTGTTCCCAAGAAAGCCTAGGTAACTGAACTAAATGACTATTGCCCCATTGCACTCACTTCTGTCATCATGAAGTGCTTTGAGAGACGAGTCAAGGATCCTATCACCTCCACCCTACCTGATACCCTAGACCCACTCCAATTTGCTTACCGCCCCAATAGGTCCACAGACGATGCAATCGCCATCACACTACACACTGACTGTCCTAACCCATCTGGACAAGAGGAATACCTATGTAAGAATGCTGTTCATTGACTACAGCTCAGCATTTAACATCATAGTACCCTCCAAACTCATTAAGCTCGAGACCCTGGATCTCAACCCCGCCCTGTGCAACTGGGTCCTGGACTTTCTGACGGGCCGCCCCCAGGTGGTGAAGGTAGGGTAGAAAACAACATCTCCACCCCGCTGATCCTCAACACTGGGGCCCCACAAGGGTGCGTTCTCAGCCCTCTCCTGTACTCCCTGCTCACCCATGACTGCGTGGCCATGCATGCTTCCAACTCAATCATCAAGTTTGCAGACGACACTACAGTGGTAGGCCTGATTACCAACAATGATGAGACGGCCTATAGGGAGGAAGTGAGGGCCCTCGGAGTGTGGTGTCAGGAAAACAACCTCTCACTCAACGTCAACAAAACAAAGGAGATGATCATGAACTACAGGAAACAGCTGTTATGAACAGAGTGGACCAAGTTTTGTAGACTTTACCCTTTGCAAAAAAAATATACACTGCTCAAAAAATAAAGGGAACACTTAAACAACACAATGTAACTCCAAGTCAATCACACTTCTATGAAATCAAACTGTCCACTTAGGAAGCAACACTGATTGACAATACATTTCACAAGCTGTTGTGCAAATGGAATAGACAACAGGTGGAAATTATAGGCAATTAGCAAGATACCCCCAATAAAGGAGTGGTTCTGCAGGTGGTGACCACAGACCACTTCTCAGTTCCTATGCTTCCTGGCTGATGTTTTGGATGCTGGTGGTGCTTTTGAAAGCTGGTGGTGCTTTCACTCTAGTGGTAGCATGAGACGGAGTCTACAACCCACACAAGTGGCTCAGGTAGTGCAGCTCATCCAGGATGGCACATCAATGCAAGCTGTGGCAAGAAGGTTTGCTGTGTCTGTCAGCGTAGTGTCCAGAGCATGGAGGCGCTACCAGGAGACAGGCCAGTACATCAGGAGATGTGGAGGAGGCCGTAGGAGGGCAATAACCCAGCAGCAGGACCGCTACCTCCGCCTTTGTGCAAGGAGGAGCAGGAGGAGCACTGCCAGAGCCCTGCAAAATGACCTCCAGCAGGCCACAAATGTGCATGTGTCTGCTCAAACGGTCAGAAACAGACTCCATGAGGGTGGTATGAGGGCCCGACATGAACAGGTGGGGGTTGTGCTTACAGCCCAAAACCGTGCAGGACGTTTTTCATTTGCCAGAGAACACCAAGATTGGCAAATTCGCCACTGGTGCCCTGTGCTCTTCACAGATGAAAGCAGGTTCACACTGAGCACGTGACAGACGTGACAGTCTGGAGACGCCGTGGAGAACGTTCTGCTGCCTGCAACATCCTCCAGCATGACCGGTTTGGCGGTGGGTCAGTCATGGTGTGGGGTGGCATTTCTTTGGGGGGCCACACAGCCCTCCATGTGCTCGCCAGAGGTAGCCTGACTGCCATTAGGTACCGAGATGAGATCCTCAGACCCCTTGTGAGACCATATGCTGGTGCGGTTGGCCCTGGGTTCCTCCTAATGCAGGACAATGCTAGACCTCATGTGGCTGGAGTGTGTCAGCAGTTCCTGCAAGAGGAAGGCATTGATGCTATGGACTGGCCCGCCCGTTCCCCAGACCTGAATCCAATTGAGCACATCTGGGACATCATGTCTCGCTCCATCCACCAACGCCACGTTACACCACAGACTGTCCAGGAGTTGGCGGATGCTTTAGTCCAGGTCTGGGAGGAGATCCCTCAGGAGACCATCCACCACCTCATCAGGAGCATGCCCAGGCATTGTAGGGAGGTCATACAGGCACGTGGAGGCCACACACACTACTGAGCCTCATTTTGACTTGTTTTAAGGACATTACATCAAAGTTGGATCAGCCTGTAGTGTGGTTTTCCACTTTAATTTTGAGTGTTACTCCAAATCCAGACCTCCATGGGTTGATAAATTTGATTTCCATTGATAATTTTTGTGTGATTTTGTTGTCAGCACATTCAACTATGTAAAGAAAAAAAGTATTTAATAAGAATATTTATTTTTAATACAAATCACTGGAAAACAGGTTGTAAAGCAAATGGACCCTGCTGAAAAGAAAATACTATTCTCTCTGTGTTACCAAGTTATCTTTCAAATAGGCCTATTGAGCAAACAGCATTGTTTTACAAAGTAAAGCAAGTTAGGGATAAGCTTTGGGTCGGTGAGTGAGTGAAACTGGAAAGCTTGTTTAGGACTCATATTGTACCATGTGTTTCTCCTCACACCTGGCCTAGACTATTGATGGATTCAAGACAAGGTTGTTTTTATTGAACTCGGATTCTAAGTTTGTCAGTGTCAAAGTAGCCTGTCATTTGTGAGGTATTAAAAAACATTGTGCGAAAGTCTCCTGTCATCTAAAATGATGTATAATTGCGTGAAATCTGTTTATAAAAATGCCAACTTCTGCAAGTGTCTCCACATCACTGCTCTATGCCAGTACACACACTTGGATAGACAGAACCTGCTCTATGCCAGTACACACACTTGGATAGACAGAACCTGCTCTATGCCAGTACACACACTTGGATAGACAGAACCTGCTCTATGCCAGTACACACACTTGGATAGACAGAACCTGCTCTTACCATGACTAACAGATTCCCCAATCTCCTCCTCCTCTTCTTCATCTTTAATGTTGGCATTCAGCTCCAGTGCTTGACTGCAGTCTTCCAGCTTCACTGATGCCATCTCTGGATCCTGCAGTGCAAACTGGGCTCCACTGTCACAATCAGGACCCAGTGACTGTAGGTTTGGACTCTGTGTGGAAGGAGAGAGGCAGGCTGGGTTTGTCCTCACTGTTGATGTTACCGGCCTCAGACTTAATCTGAGTCGGTCTGTAGTAATAAAGAGAAACAGACACTTAGGTTAGTCTTGACAGTTCTGGCACTTTCTTAATTCTCTAAAAATATGGTTTATATTTAGGTTCGGGAGCTCCACAATACTGTTGAGCTAATATTCTATAAGAGTAACAGGAGCTCAAACAGTAGAAATTTGAGGTGCCGGTACTCAGCTCCGGTGAGCTCCTGTCCAAGTCAAGCACTGATCTCATTTCAATAGATCTGGTTGCTAAGCATTGACAACAAAACATGAATTAGTTCACATTAGACAAAGTATACACTTTATATTAGGCTGCACAACTCTAAATGCACTTAATCTATAGTAGATTTCCTGAATTCACATAAATGCATAAATTACTCAAAAACATTTAGTACAAGGTTGCAGTATGTTTCAGGCAGCACTATGTACTATTTTCCTGAATAACCTTGTCTCCACTGTATTATTCCAATCAAAAACCAATAGCATTTTCCTACACACCATAGTAACATGTATAGATAGACAGAAACAACAGAATGTCTCTGAATATTAGTACACATGTAGAAAACTGATTACATTAATAATTTAGCGCAACCGTAAAATGGTCCCTCTCTGCTGTAACCTCACTGCCTGCACTGAAGAGCGTTGATGCAGACCGAGTGGGATCCGCCATTTTACCAGCTCGTGAATTTTATACAAAACCAAAAACGACATGTAAAACGAACCCAGAAAGCTACAACAAATTGATCGTTAATGAAATGACCTTAACGAAATGATATACATCCACTCAAACTAACCCACAGTCTCGAACTGTGACTTGTAAAAACCTCATCACGTTATCAACCTTTATCAAACGTGATCATACCTTGACGTACTTGTTACCTAGCATGTTATGACATGTTCTTTCGATATTATAACGTGCTATTACATACCAGTAATCATATATTTGAAACGGACACAGAAGTAGTTCTCGACTGCACAATTCTGACGTTTCCTTTATTGTGAAGAATGATGTGCGCCTGCGCGGAACTTCCTGTTCCCCCACTACCAGTTTCTAAACCCAGACACGTAACAACGCGAGACTTCAGAGAACGCTTTTGAAGCAGACCAAGCCTGGGTTTGACAAGGCAATGAGAGAAGTGAACAATTCTGATACTTTTGCAGCGGCTAATGGGGATCCTAATAAATACCAAAAATATTCCGTCGGCACACACTTGAAACAGGCCCATTCTTTTATCAATGTCATAACTGCAGTGGCTTATTCTATTATTCTATTATAATTCTATTAATGTCTAGTATACTTTTACAACCTTTGCTTTGAGTAGAAATTCCAGTTTTGATTTGATAGAAATACATAATATATCAAGTATTGCATTTAAAGATAAATAAATCAATAACTCATTCAGTGATTGTCTCAGAAAAAAAGTGAGAATATGCATATAAAATAACTTTAAAATAAATGTTAATTTCAAGTGCAATTTGTTCTATATGAAGTTAGACAATGTTTACATAAAGTTGTACAATGTTTACCATCTTAAACTATATGTCAAATCAATGTTTACCATCTTAAACTGTATGTCAAATCAATATTTTCATTTCTAGTGCAACAGTTCCACATGTTAAAGTAGTTACAAAGCACAACAGTTATTTATTTATACGTCTCTAATTTAACAGCAAAGATGATATGGAGTGGGAGGATGAGGGCCTAGTATGTGAATGGTCTGTAGTGGAAAGACATAGGAAGAACAGAGATAATGATACTGGAAGCAGTGGCGCATGTAGTATAGAAACTCTAAAGAGGCCCACGGTAGGGAGCTAGAGTAATAATGTGTCACAGTGGAAAGTTGGGATGATGTTTGAGGAGACCACAGGGCCTCATTTACACTCCGATGTAAGGTTAACCAAGGCCATAAAAAGAGAGGTGAAGTTAAACTGGGCTTCACCCGTGTAAATGAGAACTTGTTCTCAACTAGCCTACCTGGTTTAAAGGTGATATAAAAAATTGGAAATGGTAGATTGTTAATATATTGTGTAGAAAATCATAATGGGACGAAGCTCAGAAGCCATGACCCTGGAGCTGATGCTACATTGAAGGGAGTAATAATCTCTGAGGTCCCAATATCTATGTCCATGGATGATATTGTTAAAGAACATGTGAAGGGAGACAGAGTGGTTGAAGCCTGAAGGTTGATCAGTAGGAAAGAGGGTTAAAGAAGTGAAAGCTTATCAGTGCTGTTGAGGTGTTAGAAGGTTTTGATGGAGCTTACATGGTTGGTCCCGTAGTAAGAGGACCTACTGTCAGACTGATGGAGCTTCCATGGCTGGTCCCGTAGTAAGAGGAAGTACTGTCAGACTGATGGAGCTTCCATGGTTGGTCCCGTAGTAAGAGGACCTACTGTCAGACTGATGGAGCTTCCATGGTTGGTCCTGTAGTAAGAGGACCTACTGTTAGAACTGGTCTTTCTAATAGTCCTGACATGGTTTCGAGGCCTGTTCAGAAATCTTGCGTCCATAAATGCACTGTGACAAAGGATACTTTAATAGTGAATAAAATGTACTTCATAGCTTTCATTGGTAAGGTTATCAACAACTTGGATTGTGTAAAGCAGAAATACCAGGTTTAAAGTTATCTTGTAAACTGCAGCAGAGTTGTTGGGGGTAACAGATGTTACTGTCGGTATGGTTTTTGATAAGCTGGATAACCTGGGGGTGGATTGTCTCAGCATGATATAGACCCCAATGTTTGCAAACACAGAAAGGGATCTATTGATATAGTTTATTGGGGGGTGTGGGAGGGTTTTTTGGGGGAAGGGGAGGGTGTGGTAGGAGTTAATAGGGATTTCTTGTTTTATTTTCTTAGTACAGAATTAGACAGACCTGCACCTTAAAGGTTTGTTTGTGGACCTCCATGATACCATAGGAGGTCTGCATCAACGGACTTCAGTGCAGGTAGTGCCTCATCAGAGAGAGAACATTTCAGTTGCTCTACAGTTCTGAAGCTGAATGTAATGATTTTCAGTTCTTTACATGTGTACTAATATTCAGACACATTCAGTTGTTTCTATATTTATCTATAATTCAGGGTTTTCACACGGGGCTTAAAGTAAATAAATATTAGTGCCTGAAAAAGTCCTTGAATTTGACTTGCCACTGTACGACCCCTGTGAGGTTTTCTGTCTATGCTCTGTAACCCACTACTATATCACGTAAGATTGAATTGTTTGAACAGCAGTTGTCTGTGTCTGTGTGTGTGTGTGTGTGTGTGTGTGTGTCAAGGACCGAGCAACATGCTGAGACTGCTGCATGTTGCAAAACTGTAGATAACAGCCCGGCAGATGCTTTGTCCTTGTGTTTGTATGTGACAATATTGAGCACATGGTGTGACTTGCTGTATCTTACAAAGTTGTGGTTAATCAGGTATAGGGAGGGGTGGTCATCATGAGGAGGTTTAACTGAGATGGAAAAATACTGAACAACACAATAGCAGGACCTGAGCAACTGTTATAACTAGGCTGCGATACCAGAACAGTAAGGATCTATACATCAATGGAGGGAGGACTCCAAGAAGCACCAAGAGATTAGGACTAGTCTGAGCAAGTCTAAAACCACGCTCAGCCTCTACTGTGATAGGCCAACAGACGGGTTGGAACTGTCTATCACAGTATAAGAACATCTGTTTGCGTACATCCAAACAGTTCTCTGTTTGCCCTGCAGGGTGGGACAGAGAGCCCGTGTATATACGAAAATTGCATTTACCATTTATTGCTTGAATTTAATTAAAGATAATTAACGACAGATTCTGACTTTTATTCTTCCTGATACCGGATTCGAAAAACGCAACTCTAACATGGTGACCCGACGTGATCCGGTTAAAGACCCCACTGGACATTGGTGTGCCACCCGATTGGCCAATACTGTCGTCGGACGGTGTTTCTCACAAAAAGACCGGTCTACTAAAAAGGTAAGCAGATACCTATTGTAATAACTGAAATTCTGCATATTGGCATTATCCAAATTTATTTTGTGAGAATACCTGTCTGACGTAAGTAACCAAATTATAACACATTTACATTGATAAAAACAAGTCACTGGAGATACGCAGTGGTAAATGCAATGTTGACTGGCCACATATTCTATGACATAACGAACTAATGTAATGTACTAGGTGAGATGCCAAGTGTGAATGTTTAAAGGGCGAGATGCCCTATTTTTAAAGTATGACTGAGGGTGGGAATTGATGTAACAGTGAATGAAGTGTATTACGTTCATATGGTGTAAATTGAAGCTTACTGGCGTGAATTAAGATTTGTAGGGTGTACGTTGAAGCTTACTGGCGTGAATGACGATTTGTGAGACTCAAATCGTGTGCATGAAATACGCTTGATATTCAGTCGGGGACTAATATCGGTATGAATGAGGTCGGGGACCTTCAGATGAGATGTCTGAGTTGTATTAATTTGAGCCTGCCAAGCGAGTGTGGGACATTAGTTATTTCAGTTGGAGCTGGTACATTAGTTATTTCAGTTGGAGCTGGTACATTAGTTATTTCAGTTGGAGCTGGTACATTAGTTATTTCAGTTGGAGCTGGTACATTAGTTATTTCAGTTGGAGCTGGTACATTAGTTATTTCAGTTGGAGCTGGTACATTAGTTATTTCAGTTGGAGCTGGTACATTAGTTATTTCAGTTGGAGCTGGTACATTAGTTATTTCAGTTGGAGCTGGTACATTAGTTATTTCAGTTGGAGCTGGTACACTAGTTATTTCAGTTGGAGCTGGTACATTAGTTATTTCAGTTGGAGCTGGTACATTAGTTATTTCAGTTGGAGCTGGTACATTAGTTATTTCAGTTGGAGCTGGTACATTAGTTATTTCAGTTGGAGCTGGTACCGGTGAGAATGTTTAAAAAGTCGCGGGCTTGCAGATGAGATGTTTGCACAGAGTTATATCATTGAATATTGAGGGGGTGTGCATGACTATTGGAAAAAGTGTTCAACTCTATTAACGTAAAATTATGTGTGTAAATTTATATTATGAGGTTTGAACCATACTAATATTGTAGAATTACATGATCAACATCTGAACATACGTTAAACATTAATTGAGCCACTGAGTAATAGATAAGATATACACTAGGTACGGAGACGAGGCGACGGGTGTGGTCGACGTAAGACGGGAAGGGTGTTCTAACCAAGTCAAGCGAATAAACGTATAGCAGATAACAAACCGACAACACCCCACCATGGAATGCTTAACTATTGAAAAAGTATCGAAAACATTGAAATCCACCTTGAAAGTGAATGGTGGTAAAGAAGGCATGGAATGGAAGCAGCGGGGTGAAACGATGTATAAAGAATGGATTGAGGAAGGCTATATCATCTCCCCCACCGGGCTCCCTGCAGAGGGCGAGCCGGGTCGCATCCTAGACTCGCTCAAACGGAAAGTGCATAAGACAAGCACCGAATGGAAGCAGGGGGGAACCAAATAAAGGGAAGATAAGAGATGCAATGGAAAAGGCCAAACTGAAGGAGAAAATTGGGTTGGCAATGCTGGAGAAGCTGCGGGAAATGTGCAGCGAGTCTACACCATCCACACCCAAGCCCAGCTCCACGGGGAGATTATATCCCCAACTACCCACAGCCCCTGAGCCCCCATCCTATGAAGGGTCGGAGTTGATGGCCCCAGTACTGGATGTAACAGCAACTGTCAATTATAACAAGAGACCAGAAGGGCATCACGACCAAGCTTGGGTCCCTTTGGCTCAAGACCGAGGGCCGGAAATTGATGCGCTACTAACAGCATCCCGCTCCCTGAGAGATGGGATAACGGAGCTGAGCAGAATACAGAGAGAGGAAAAAGGGAGGGAGTGCACAAGCGAACAACACAGTATGGAGGGCAGCCATGGGAATGGATGCTCGGGAAGCGCAGAGATGGACAGAGAAAGTGTAAACGACAGGGGTCAGGTATGGACAGAAGACAGTCTGACCCAGACACGAGAGAAAGAGAGAGAACGAAGGAGAGTATGGGAGGAGCTACAGCTGAGGCGCATGAAGCAAACTCTAGATAGAATGGAAGAGGAACATAGACTGAATAAGGAAGTGAGAAAGCAGCAAGGAGGAACAGGTGGCAATGGGGGACACTTCATACAACATTATACAATTATTATGATGTGTTACAGATGTGGAGGAAATGGCCACTATGCCAGGAACTGTGGACGACCCCCGCATATCAACAAGGCCTAACAAGGGGCAGGGGATATTCTGGGCCCCCACGGGGACGCAGTAACTGGGCACCACGTGGGCGGGGAAATTGGGGCGGATATGGAGGTGGTCACCAGCCTCAACAGCCATACTACCAGCAGCAGCCATCTGGTCCCGGTATGCCTGCTGGGGCAACAACTTCCTAATCCAAGCTTGATCCCAAGTATGGCCTGGCTAGGCCAAGAAACCGGACCTCATCAATGAAGCTGCCCAGAGACCCCAGTTAACGTAAATAACACCACCAACTACACATTTCCGCCTAGTGAGGAACCAGTAGTTAAAATTGCATGATTGGGGGTAAACAGCAGAGTATGTTGATTGACACAGGATGCATGTGGTCTTCTGTGCAAGCATCATACCCCCAAGACGCAAGCTTTCTCAGGGGTCTCGGGAAATATTATGAGAAAGCCATTTACCGTGCCACTGGATGTGTACTGGGATGACCTGAAAGTCACCCATCAATTCCTATACAACCTGGAATGTTCCATCGGTTTGATGGGAAGGGACCTACTCTCTAAACTTGGCTGTAGCATATACTGCAATGGACAGGGTATGCATGTAACAAACATTCCTCCAGCCAAACTAATGCCGATGCTGATGACCGAAAAGCTTGACCCTCCCTGAATGTTGTATTTGGGGGATACAGAAGAACCGGAAGAGAAATCACATGTATACTGGCTCAGGCTCCTGGATTGTGACCCAGACACTCCACGTGTCTGTCGTACTTTCCAGAGGTGGAAACCATGGATACAAACACTGAATGCTTACTACCCACTGGACGACCCACCACATGTTACAATGAACTACTCCAAGGAAAAGGACGAGATATATGAAGAAGCATGGTATGAAGACATGACCGAGAGACAGCCTATTGTACATAGCAGTCCCTTATATGTGCTCAGAGGGAGTGGCAACAAGCTGCATTACTACAGTGCACAACTGGACAACATTGAATGTGGCCAAACTGATTGCGCGAGACACATTGCTGCCCTGTCTAAGGCAATAGGGAAAACAGCTCATATCGTTATGAGACATCCTCTGGAAATCAACACAGATCACGGGGTGACCGCCTTTATTGGCTCCAAACTGTTCACCCTATGGAGCAAGAGGAAGTCGAACATCACAAAAAACGATCACGGCCAAGCACTTCACCTATGTGACAGAAGTAAACAACATGACGGATGGGATGGGAAACGGAGAACCGCACATTTGTGAAGTAAGGGCAGCAAAACAAGTAAAGGTCAGGATGGACCTCGAATGTCCAGTTGGAAGGACGGTTGTTGTTACAGGTCACAGACACCAGGAGAAGGTAACATAGCAGCATATGCAGTGGTGAAGCAAGGAGGAGGGACAGGAACACACGAGGTGGTAGAAGCAAAGAGATTGGACCCATCTGAGGCCTCAGCCCAGCTGGCTGAACTCCGAACACTAAGAAGAGCTCTGGAACTGAGCAAAGGGAAAAGAGTGAACATCTACACAGATTCTGCATAAGCACATGGCATTGCACATATAGATGGCCCACAATGGATGAGGAGGGGCTACCTGTCCAGCTCAAACGAACCCATAAAACACAAACAGGAAGTGCAACGACTAATTGAAGCGATACAGCTGCCAAGGAATGTGGCCATCGTGAAATGTAAAGGGCACAGTAAAGAGGGCACCAGTGTGAGACGAGGCAACGACAGGGCAGACCAAGCAGCCAAAGAAGCTGGAGGTTACACGGCACAACAGATGGTGCAGAGAACTGGAGAAACGCAAGATGAACTAACTATGGACACAGTCAGGCAGCTGCAAGAGGCCCCGGATGTATATGAGCAGACCGTTTGGAACAGGCATGGAGCCAGAAGAGACCATCAAGGGAGTTTATGGCTCTTGGACATAATTATAGTTTGGACCAAGTGGAGAAAGTGGAATTGAGGCAGGACAGATTATGGGGAGCGGGGGAACAAACTCGAGTGAGGAAGAAGGCCAGGTTCAGGATTCCGCTTTAAATATTGTCTGTGAAAGTTTCGAATTGGCTACTTTTGATTGAGATGTCCTTATATAGGTTAATTAAGGTTTTTAGAAATTGCCACCATAGACATGTTACCCGTTACAACCATCAAATATGTTAACCCTGCTTTCCCGCATTACTATCTAGTTAGCAAATAAGTTAGTGTTAACGTTAGCTAGCTAGCATGCAGGTATCCAACCAGAGTTTATTATGTTAGCCTAGAGAAAATAATATAAAATATCAATATCAAATTAGAAACGTTTTCAGAAATGTTGATGCTTACAATTATCATTGTGTTGCCGTCATGAGGAACAAATGTCGGGTGAATGACTTGCTCTTTCGTTCTGCTTCTCCCAGTTTTGAGGCATGACGGTTATAAATTGTAATCAATTCCATTGTGAGATTGTAAACTAATGATTTGAAATTACAGGTCAGTCTGTCTATATCAGAACATCTAACAAGATTTTAGATTTTTAAAATGTATTTTAAATCAATATTTCATGATATTGTGTATATAAAAAAGATAATCAAACTTATACTATATGCAATATAGTTGTATTCGTGTATCTAATGCATTTCAATGAGTACAAGCTGATCAGCCTGACCTTCAGCTAGATTTTGATCAAAACAGACGGACAATTTTGGGCTAAATAAAGTCAATGCTGGATGGACCTGATAGAGCCGAAATTCACCGTCCGTGGACGTCGCCACTGATGCCATGGCAAAGCCACGGTGAAATTCCCCTTTAACCTGAAGTTTTGGGCTTTTTTCAATGCAGGATTCAGTCTGGTTTTGGGGAGGGAAATATGGCGAAGCGGAAGTGCTGTTCAAGTCTGATATCTCCCAGTTGAGTAAAGTTGGTCAGAAGGAATGGAAGACGGAGACGACGAAAAATGGAGCAAACCGACCAAAGGTTGTAAACGAACATTGGTTTCTTTTGGAGCGCGATTCATCAAAAATTATGTATTTTTGGGTGATCATTTGAGGTCAGGAAGATGGTAAAGGAGGCATGGTGAAAGGTAGAGTCTGTCAGAGTGACCAGTAATGGTTTTGTTTTGATTATCATGCGTCTCAGAAGAGTAGGAGAGAGCATTGTTTTTCGGAGCAGGGCACCGATAAAATGTGTTATATCTGGAGTTTCGTTGAAAGAGTGAAGAGTGTCTGCCTACTCATGTGATGCTGCAATATGTAAGATACGCGAATAAACCACTGCAGTTATGAAATTTGTAAAATAATGGCCATATTTAAAGTGTGTCGACGGAATATTTTTGGTATTTATTAGGATCTCCATTAGCCGCTGCAAAAGTATCAGAATTGTTCACTTCTCTCATTGACTTGTCAAACCCATGCTTGGTCCGCTTCACAAGCGTTATCTGAAGTCTCGCGTTGTTACGTCTCTGGGTTTAGAAACTGGTAGTGGGGAACAGGAAGTTCCGCGCAGGCGCGCATCATTCTTCAGAATAAAGGATACGTCAGAATTGTGCAGTCGAGACGACAACTTCTGTGTCCGTATTACTACTGGTATGTAATAGCACGTTATAATATCTAAAGAACATGTCATAACATGCTAGGTAACAAATACGTCAAGTTATTATCACGTTTGATAACGGTTTTATGTGCTATTTGTATGTCAAAACGCGTGAGTGAACGTGATCACTTTTTTTTTTACAAATCACATAGTGACTTTGGGTTAGTCTGAGTGGATGTATATCATTTTGTCAAGGTCATTTCATTAAGGATCAATTTATTTGAGATTTCTGGATTCGTTTTACATGTCGTTTTTGGTTTTGTGTCAAATTCACGAAATTGTAAAATGGCGGTTCCCCCTCGGTCTGCATCAACGCACTTCGGTGCAGCAGAGATGGACCATTTGACGGTCGCACTACTGTTTTGGAGCTGAAGTTTTCTACATGTGTACTAATATTCAGAGATATTCAGTTGTTTCTGTCTATCTATAAATGGTACTATGGTGTGAACGGAAATACTATTGGTTTTTGATATGAATAATACAGTGAAGACAAGGTTATTCAGGAAAATAGTACATAGTGCTGCCTGAAACATACTGCAAACTTGTACTGAATGGTTTTTGAGGCATTTATGTGAATTCAGGAAATCTACTCTAGATTAACTGCATTTACAGTTTGTAGCCTAATTTAAAGTGTATACTTTGTCTAATGTGAATTAATTAATGTTTTGTCAATGCTTAGCTACCTCATCTATTGGAATGAGATCAGTGCTTGTCTTGGACAGGAGCTCACCGGAGCTGATTACCGTCACCTCAAATGTTTACTGTTTGAGCTCATGTTCCTCTTATAGAATATTAGCTCAACAGTATTGTGGAGCTCCTGCACCTAAAATAAACCATATTTTTAGAGAATAAAGTAAGTCTTGACAGTTCTGGCACTAACTTTTGTGTCCGTTTCTCTTTATTACTACTGGCTGACTCAGATTAAGTCTGAGGCCAGTAACATCAACAGTGAGGACAAACCCAACCTGCCTCTCTCCTTCCACACTGAGTAGAAACCTACAGTCACTGGGTCCAGATTGTGACAGCGGAGCCCAGTTTGCACTGCAGGATCCAGAGATGGCATCAGTGAAGCTGGAAGACTGCAGTCAAACACTGGAGCTGAATGTCATCATTAAAGATGAAGAAGAGGAGGAGGAGATTGGAATATCTGTTTCTCATGGTAAGAGCAGGTTCTGTCTAACTAAGTTGGTGTTTTTCATTACCACTTCCCACTGGAAAAGTTGCTGTAGAACTGTTTAATTTTATTTCACCTTTATTTAACCAGGTAGGCCAGGTGAGAACAAGTTCTCATTTACAACTGTGACCTGGCCAAGATAAAGCAAAGCAGTGCGACACAAACACAGAGTTACACATGGGATAAACAAATGTACAGTCAATAACACAATAGAAAAATCTATATGCAGTGTGTGAAAATGTAGTAAGATTAGGGGGGTAAGGCAATAAATAGGCCATAGTGGCGAAATAATTACAATTTAGTATTAACACTAGAGGGATGGATGTGCAAGTAGAGATACTGGGGTGCAAAAGAGCAAAAATAAATAGCAATATGGGGATGAGGTAGTTGGGGTGGGCTATTTACAGATGGGCTGTGTACAGGTGCAGTGATCGGTAAGCTGCTCTGACAGCTGATGCTTAAAGTTAGTGAGGGAGATATGTCTCCAGCTTCAGTGATTTTTGCCATTTGTTCCAGTCATTGGCAGCAGAGAAGTGGAAGAACATGTGGCCAAATGAGGACTTGGCTTTGGGGATGACCAGTGAAATATACCTGCTGGATCGCTTGCTACGGGTGGGTGTTGCTATGGTGACCAGTGAGCTGAGATAAGGCGGGGCTTTACCTAGCAAAGACGTATTGATGACCTGGAGCCAGTGGGTTTTGTGACCAATATGAAGCAAGGGCCCAGCCAACAAGAGCGTACAGGTCGCAGTGGTGGGTAGTATATGGGGCTTTGGTGACAAAACAGACGAGACTGTGATAGACTACATCCAATTAGCTGAATAGAGTGTTCGAGGCTATTTTGTAAATGACGTCGCCAAAGTCAAGGATCGGTAGGATAGTCAGTTTTACGAGGGTATGTTCGGCAGCATGAGTGAAGGAGGCTTTGTTGCGAAATAGGAGCCAATTCTAGATTTAATTTTGGTTTGGAGATTTTTTAATTTTTTTATTTTTATTTTTATTTCACCTTTATTTAACCAGGTAGGCCAGTTGAGAACAAGTTCTCATTTGCAACTGCGACCTGGCCAAGATAAAGCATAGCAGTATGAGCAGACAACACAGAGTTACACATGGAGTAAACAATTAACAAGTCAATAACACAGTAGAAAACAAAGGGGGAGTCTATATACAATGTGTGCAAAAGGCATGAGGTAGGCGAATAATTACAATTTTGCAGATTAACACTGGAGTGATAAATGATCAGATGATCATGTACAGGTAGAGATATTGGTGTGCAAAAGAGCAGAAAAAAAATAATAAATAAAAACAGTATGGGGATGAGGTAGGTGAAAATGGGTGGGCTATTTACCAATAGACTGTGTACAGCTGCAGCGATCGGTTAGCTGCTCAGATAGCTGATGTTTGAAGTTGGTGAGGGAGATAAAAGTCTCCAACTTCAGCGATTTTTGCAATTCGTTCCAGTCACAGGCAGCAGAGTACTGGAACGAAAGGCGGCCAAATGAGGTGTTGGCTTTAGGGATGATCAGTGAGATACACCTGCTGGAGCGCGTGCTACGGATGGGTGTTGCCATCGTGACCAGTGAGCTGAGATAAGGCGGAGCTTTACCTAGCATGGACTTGTAGATGACCTGGAGCCAGTGGGTCTGGCGACGAATATGTAGCGAGGGCCAGCCGACTAGAGCATACAAGTCGCAGTGGTGGGTGGTATAAGGTGCTTTAGTGACAAAACGGATGGCACTGTGATAGACTGCATCCAGTTTGCTGAGTAGAGTGTTGGAAGCCATTTTGTAGATGACATCGCCGAAGTCGAGGATCGGTAGGATAGTCAGTTTTACTAGGGTAAGCTTGGCGGCGTGAGTGAAGGAGGCTTTGTTGCGGAATAGAAAGCCGACTCTTGATTTGATTTTCGATTGGAGATGTTTGATATGAGTCTGGAAGGAGAGTTTGCAGTCTAGCCAGACACCTAGGTACTTATAGATGTCCACATATTCTAGGTCGGAACCATCCAGGGTGGTGATGCTAGGCGGGGATGCGGGTGCAGGCAGCGATCGGTTGAAAAGCATGCATTTGGTTTTACTAGCGTTTAAGAGCAGTCGGAGGCCACGGAAGGAGTGTTGTATGGCATTGAAGCTTGTCTGGAGGTTAGATAGCACAGTGTCCAATGACGGGCCGAAAGTATATAGAATGGTGTCGTCTGCGTAGAGGTGGATCAGGGAATCGCCCGCAGCAAGAGCAACATCATTGATGTATACAGAGAAAAGAGTCGGCCCGAGAATTGAACCCTGTAGCACCCCCATAGAGACTGCCAGAGGACCGGACAGCATGCCCTCCGATTTGACACACTGAACTCTGTCTGTCTGCTGATGCTTAATGTGAGTCTAGAAGGAGAGTTTACAGTCTAACCAGACACCTAGGTATTTGTAGGTATAGAGTAGTGATGCTAGTCGGGCGGGCGGGTGCGGTCAGCGATCGGTTGAAGAGTATGCATTTAGTTTTACTAGCATTTAAGAGCAGTTAGAGGCCTTGGAAGGAGTGTTGTATGGCATTGAAGCTCGTCTGGAGGTTTGTTAACGCAGTGTCCAAAGAAGGACCAGAAGTATACAGAATGGTGTTGTCTGCGTAGAGGTGGATTAGAGAATCACCAGCAGCAAGAGCTACATCATTGATATATACAGAGAAAAGAGTCGGCCTGAGAATTGAACCCTGTGGCACGCCCATAGAGACTGCCAGAGGTCCAGACAACAGGCCCTCCAATTTGACATTGAAAGCCTTGGCCAGATCGATGAATACGGCTGCACAGTACTGTCTGTTATCGATGGCGGTTATGATATCGTTCAGGACTTTGAGCGTGGCTGAGGTGCACCCATGACCAACTCGGAAATCAGATTGCATAGCAGAGAAGGTAACTTGGCTTTCGAAGACTTTAGATAGGCAGGGCAGGATTTCATGATGAACTGTTTCAATTAGAAGGTACATGTTATTTCATGCTATTGAGACTTGGTGGTTTGACACCAGTATTGTCACCATTTGTTTTATTAACTGGTCTATCTGGAGTGATCAGAGAGTAGACTAAAGAAGTGAAGTAGACAAACTGCCAGTGTTTTAAAGTTCTATGAAATGAGTCTGTGTAGTTTCTAACCCTTGTGATAGTGAGTGGAGGATGATATAGCTCATAATTTTCATAACTTATGAGGTACTTTTAGAATAGTTTTATTCCCATTTTGTATTGCACAGCCTACTGATATGAATACATACAGTACCAGACTACTGATATGAACACGTACAGTACCAGCCTACTGATATGAATACGTACAGTACCAGCCTACTGATATGAATACGTACAGTACCAGCCTACTGATATGAACACGTACAGTACCAGACTACTGATATGAATACGTACAGTACCAGCCTACTGATATGAATACGTACAGTACCAGCCTACTGATATGAATACGTACAGTACCAGCCTACTGATATGAATACGTACAGTACCAGACTACTGATATGAATACGTACAGTACCAGCCTACTGATATGAATACGTACAGTACCAGCCTACTGATATGAATTTGTACAGTACCAGCCTACTGATATGAATTTGTACAGTGCCAGCCTACTGATATGAATACGTACAGTACCAGCCTACTGATATGAATACGTACAGTACCAGCCTACTGATATGAATACGTACAGTACCAGACTACTGATATGAATACGTACAGTACCAGCCTACTGATATGAATACATACAGTACCAGCCTACTGATATGAATACATACAGTACCAGCCTACTGATATGAACACATACAGTACCAGACTACTGATATGAATACATACACTACCAGACTACTGATATGAATACATACAGTACCAGCCTACTGATATGAATACATACAGTACCAGACTACTGATATGAATACATACAGTACCAGCCTACTGATATGAACACATACAGTACCAGCCTACTGATATGAATACGTACAGTACCAGACTACTGATATGAATACATACAGTACCAGCCTACTGATATGAATACATACAGTACCAGCCTACTGATATGAATACATACAGTACCAGCCTACTGATATGAACACATACAGTACCAGACTACTGATATGAATACATACACTACCAGACTACTGATATGAATACATACAGTACCAGCCTACTGATATGAATACATACAGTACCAGCCTACTGATATGAATACATACAGTACCAGCCTACTGATATGAATACATACAGTACCAGCCTACTGATATGAACACATACAGTACCAGACTACTGATATGAATACATACACTACCAGACTACTGATATGAATACATACAGTACCAGCCTACTGATATGAATACGTACAGTACCAGCCTACTGATATGAACACGTACAGTACCAGACTACTGATATGAATACGTACAGTACCAGCCTACTGATATGAATACGTACAGTACCAGCCTACTGATATGAATACGTACAGTACCAGCCTACTGATATGAATACGTACAGTACCAGACTACTGATATGAATACATACAGTACCAGCCTACTGATATGAATACGTACAGTACCAGCCTACTGATATGAATTTGTACAGTGCCAGCCTACTGATATGAATACGTACAGTACCAGCCTACTGATATGAATACGTACAGTACCAGCCTACTGATATGAATACGTACAGTACCAGACTACTGATATGAATACATACAGTACCAGCCTACTGATATGAATACATACAGTACCAGCCTACTGATATGAATACATACAGTACCAGCCTACTGATATGAACACATACAGTACCAGACTACTGATATGAATACATACACTACCAGACTACTGATATGAATACATACAGTACCAGCCTACTGATATGAATACATACAGTACCAGACTACTGATATGAATACATACAGTACCAGCCTACTGATATGAACACATACAGTACCAGCCTACTGATATGAATACGTACAGTACCAGACTACTGATATGAATACGTACAGTACCAGCCTACTGATATGAATACATACAGTACCAGCCTACTGATATGAATACATACAGTACCAGCCTACTGATATGAACACATACAGTACCAGACTACTGATATGAATACGTACACTACCAGACTACTGATATGAATACGTACAGTACCAGCCTACTGATATGAATACATACAGTACCAGACTACTGATATGAATACGTACAGTACCAGACTACTGATATGAATACATACAGTACCAGACTACTGATATGAATACATACAGTACCAGCCTACTGATATGAATACATACAGTACCAGACTACTGATATGAATACGTACAGTACCAGACTACTGATATGAATACATACAGTACCAGACTACTGATATGAATACATACAGTACCAGCCTACTGATATTAACACATACAGTACCAGCCTACTGATATGAATACGTACAGTACCAGCCTACTGATATGAATACTTACAGTACCAGCCTACTGATATGAATATATACACTACCAGACTACTGATATGAATACATACAGTACCAGCCTACTGATATGAATACACACAGTACCAGCCTACTGATATGAATACATACAGTACCAGCCTACTGATATGAATACACACAGTACCAGCCTACTGATATGAATACACACAGTACCAGCCTACTCATATGTATGCATACACATACAGTGCATTCGGAAAGTATTCAGACCCCTTGACTTTTTCCACATTTGGATACGTTACAGCCTTATTCTAAAATGGATTAAATGAAAAACGTTCCTCATCAATCTACACACAATAACCCATAATGACAAAGCAAACGCAGGGTTTTAGAAATGTTTAAACATTTATAAAAAAACTTAAAACAAATGCCTTATTTACATAAGTATTCAGACCCTTTGCTATGAGACTCGACATTGAGCATCTTGTTTCCATTGATCATCCTTGAGATATTTCTTCAACTTGATTGTTGTCAACCTGTGGTAAATTCAATTGATTGGACATTGATTTAGAAAGGCACACACCTGTCTATATAAGGTCCCATATTTCACAGTGCATGTCAGAGTAAAAACCAAGCCATGAGGTGGAAGGAATTGTCCGTAGATCTCCATGAAAGGAAAAATTCACACGCTGGTTAAATCGCGGCACGGTCTGCGTCAACGGATTTCAGTGCAGACAGTGTGGATGCAGCAGAGAGACAATTTTACGGTTTGAACTGCTGTTTTGAAACCAAATGTAATGATTGTGTTTTCTACATGTGTACTAATATTGACACATTCAGTTTGTGTTCATCTATAAACGTTACTATGGTGTGAACAGGAAATACAATTGTTTTTTGAAGTAAAACAGTGAATACAAGGTTATTAATGAAAATATCACATAGTGCTGCCTAAAACAAACCGTAACCTTGTACTAAATGGTTTGAGTCATTTATGCATTTATCTACTACAGGTTAAGTTTTAGCTCAAAAGTATTGTGGAGCTCCTGCACCTACAGTGGGGAGAACAAGTATTTGATACACTGCCGATTTGCAGGTTTTCCTACTTACAAAGCATGTAGAGGTCTGTAATTTTTATCATAGGTACACTTCAACTGTGAGAGACGGAATCTAAAACAAAAATCCAGAAAATCACATTGTATGATTTTTATTTTGCATTTTATTGCATGACATAAGTATTTGATCACCTACCAACCAGTAAGAATTCCAGCTCTCACAGACCTGTTCGTTTTTCTTTAAGAAGCCCTCCTGTTCTCCACTCATTACCTGTATTAACTGCACCTGTTTGAACTCGTTACCTGTATAAAAGACACCTGTCCACATACTCAATCAAACAGACTCCAACCTCTTCACAATGGCCAAGACCAGAGAGCTGTGTAAGGACATCAGGGATCAAATTGTAGACCTGCACAGGGCTGGGATGGGCTACAGGACAATAAGCAAGCAGCTTGGTGAGAAGACAACAACTGTTGGCGCAATTATTCAAAATTGGAAGAAGTTCAAGATGACGGTCAATCACCCTCGGTCTGGGGCTCCATGCAAGATCTCACCTCGTGGGGCATCAATGATCATGAGGAAGGTGAGGGATCAGCCCAGAACTACACGGCAGGACCTGGTCAAAGTCCTGAAGAGAGCTGGGACCACAGTCTCAAAGAAAACCATTAGTAACACACTACGCCGTCATGGATTAAAATCCTGCTCAAGCTAGCGCATCTCCAGGCCCATCTGAAGTTTGCCAATGACCATCTGGATGATCCAGAGGAGGAATGGGAGAAGGTCATGTGGTCTGATGAGACAAAAATAGAGCTCTTTGGTCTAAACTCCACTCTCTGTGTTTGGAGGAAGAAGAAGGATGAGTACAACCCCAAGAACACCATCCCAACCATGAAGCATGGAGGTGGAAACATCATTCTTTGGGGATACTTTTCTGCAAAGGGGACAGGACGACTGCACCGTATTGAGGGGAGGATGGATGGGGCCATGTATCGCGAGATTTGGCCAACAACCTCCTTCCCTCAGTAAGAGCATTGAAGATGGGTCGTGGCTGGGTCTTCCAGCATGACAACGACCCAAAACACACAGCCAGGGCAACTAAGGAGTGGCTCCGTAAGAAGCATCTCAAGGTCCTGGAGTGGCCTAGCCAGTCTCCAGACCTGAACCCAATAGACAATCTTTGGAGGGAGCTGAAAGTCCGTATTGCCCAGTGACAGCCCCGAAACCTGAAGGATCTGGAGAAGGTCTGTATGGAGGAGTGAGCCAAAATCCCTGCTGCAGTGTGTGCAAACCTGGTCAAGAACTACAGGAAACGTATGATCTCTGTTATTGCAAACAAATGTTTCTGTACCAAATATTAAGTTCTGCTTTTCTGATGTATCAAATACGTATGTCATGCAATAAAATGCAAATTAATTACTTAAAAATCATACAATGTGATTTTCTGGATTTTTGTTTTAGATTCCGTCTCTCACAGTTGAAGTGTACCTATGATAACAATTACAGACCTCTACTTGCTTTGTAAGTAGGAAACACTGCCGATTTTGCAGGTTATCAAATATAAACAGTACCGGCACCCAAAATGAGTATCGGCAACTATTTCAGTCCAAGTGAATTGAATTAGATAATTGAACAAGAAAAAATATAATATATTTAATAGAGAATAAAGAAAGTTCAGTTCTGTCAAGAAAATAACTTTTTTGTCTGCTTCCCTTAAACTACTTGCTGACTCAGGTATGAGGCCGGTAACATCAACACTGAGGACAAACCCAGCCTGCCTCTCTCCTTCCAAACTGAGTCCAAACCTACAGTCACTGGGTCCTGATTGTGACAGTGGAGCCCAGTTTGTACTGCAGGATCCAGAGATGGCATCAGTGAAGCTGGAAGACTGCAGTCAAACACTGGAGCTGAATGTCAACATTAAAGATGAAGAAGAGGAGGAGGAGATTGGGAAATCTGTTAATCATGGTAAGAGCAGGTTCTATCTAATATTTTTGTTCGTTACAACTTCCCACTGTTTATGAAAAGTTGCTGTAGAACTGTTTCATGATGAACTGTTTCAATGAGAAGGTAGATGTTATTTCATGCTACTCAGACTTGCCTGGTTTGACACCAGTATTGCCAGCATTTGTTTTATTCACTGGTCTATCTGGAGTGATCAGAGAGTAGACTAAAGAAGTGAAGTAGACAAACTGCCAGTGTTTTAAAGTTCTATGAAATTAGTGTGTGTAGTTTCTAACCCTTGTGATAGTGAGTGGAGGATGATATGAAATGAGTCTGTAGTTACTAACCCTTGTGATAGTGAGTGGTCGAGGATATGAAATGAGTCTGTGTAGTTACTAACCCTTGTGATAGTGAGTGGAGGATGATATGGCTCATCTTTTTGACTTATGGGATAGTTTTAGATTAGTTTTATTCTCCTTTTGTATTGAGCAGCCTACTGATATGAATTACGTACAGGTAGCCTAGTGGTTGGAGAGATGGGCCAGTAATCGAAAGGTTGCTGGAACGAATCCCTGAGCTGACAAGTTCAAAATAAACTCGGCAAAAAAATAAACGACCTCTCACTGTCAACTGCGTTTTATTTTCAGCAAACTTAATGTGTAAATATTTGTATGAACATAATAAGATTCAACAACTGAGACAAAAACTTAAGAAGTTCCACAGACATGTGACAAACAGAAATGGAATAATGTGTCCCTGAACAAAGGGGGGTCAAAATCAAAAGT
The DNA here is from genome assembly GCF_013265735.2 of Oncorhynchus mykiss. Lineage (NCBI taxonomy): Eukaryota > Metazoa > Chordata > Actinopteri > Salmoniformes > Salmonidae > Oncorhynchus > Oncorhynchus mykiss. The sequence continues at coordinate 156,208 of NC_048571.1, read as the reverse complement.
AACAGTCAGTATCTGATGTGGCCACCAGCTGCATTAAGTACTACAGTGCATCTCCTCCTCATGGACTGTATCAGATTTGCCAGTTCTTGCTGTGAGATGTTACCCCACTCTTCCACCAAGGCACCTGCAAGATCCTGGACATTTCCTGGGGGAATGGCCCTATCCCTCACCCTCCGATCCTACAGGTCCCAGACGTGCTCAATGGGATTGAGATCCGGGCTCTTCGTTGGCCATGGCAAAACACTCACATTCCTGTCTAGCAGGTGTGATGTTCGGATGTATCGATCCTGTTCAGGTGTTGTGGTCTATTCCAAAGGCCAAAATCAACATCCTCACGAATTCTACAGATTTTCATGCAGTTCTACATCATTTTGGATGACTGGAGACGTTGGCAGAATCATTTTTAATACCTCACAGATGACCAAAATGACAGACTACTTTAACACGGATAAACTGAGAATCTGAGGTCAATATAAACAACCTTGTCTATAATCCATCAATTTATTTGTTTAATTTTTATTTCAACTTTATTTAACCAGGTAGGCTAGTTGAGAACACCTTTATTTAACCAGGTAGGCTAGTTGAGAACACCTTTATTTAACCAGGTAGGCTAGTTGAGAACAAGTTCTCATTTACAACTGCGACCTGGCCAAGATAAAGCATAGCAGTGCAACAGAAACAACACAGTCAATAACACAATAGAAAACAACGTCTATATACAGTGTGTGCAAATGGCATGAGGAGGTATGGCAATAAATAGGCCATAGTAGCAAAGTGATTACAATTTAGCAGATGAACACTGGAGTGATAGATGAGTAGATGATGATGAGCAGATGAGGACAAACCCAGCCTGCTTCTCTCCTTCCACAGTGAGCCCAAACCTACAGTCACTGGGTCCTGATTGTGACAGTGGAGCCCAGTTTGTACTGCAGGATCCAGAGATGGCATCAGTGAAGCTGGAAGACTGCAGTCAAACACTGGAGCTGAATGTCAACATTAAAGATGAAGAAGAGGAGGAGAAGATTGGGGAATCTGTTTCTCATGGTAAGACCAGGTTCTATCTAAATTTGTTGTTCATTCCAACTTCCCACTCTGCATGAAAAGTTGTAGTAGAAGTGTTTCATGATGAACTGTTTCAATGAGAAGGTAGATGTTATTTCATGCTACTCAGACTTGCATACCAGCATATCCAGCATGTGTTTAATTCACTGGGCTATCCTGAGTGATCAGAGAGTAGAATAAAGAAGTGAAGTAGACATGCTGCCAGTATTTTAAAGTTCTACAAAATTAGTATTTAAAAAAATATTTTACCTTTTATCTAGGCAAGTCAGTTAAGAACAAATTATTATTTACATTGACGGCCTACCTCCCGGGCCAAACCCGGACGATGCTGGTCCAATTGATCGCCACCCTATGGGACTCCTAATCACGGTCGGATGTGATAAAGCCTGGTTACTAACCCTTAGATAGTGAGTGGAGGATGATATGGCTTTTACCCACTTTTAGAATAGTTTTATTCCCCTTTTCTATTGTACAGCCTACTGATATAAATACATATGTTACCAGCCTACTGATATGAATACATATGTTACCAGCCTACTGATATGAATACATATGTTACCAGCCTGCTGATATGAATACATACAGTGCCTTGCGAAAGTATTTGGCCCCCTTGAACTTTGCGACCTTTTGCCACATTTCAGGCTTCAAACATAAAGATATAAAACTGTATTTTTTTGTGAAGAATCAACAACAAGTGGGACACAATCATGAAGTGGAACGACATTTATTGGATATTTCAAACTTTTTTAACAAATCAAAAACAGAAAAATTGGCCGTGCAAAATTATTCAGCCCCCTTAAGTTAATACTTTGTAGCGCCACCTTTTGCTGCGATTACAGCTGTAAGTCGCCTGGGATATGTCTCTATCAGTTTTGCACATCGAGAGACTGACATTTTTTCCCATTCCTCCTTGCAAAACAGCTCGAACTCAGTGAGGTTGGATGGAGAGCATTTGTGAACAGCAGTTTTCAGTTCTTTCCACAGATTCTCGATTGGATTCAGGTCTGGACTTTGACTTGACCATTCTAACACCTGGATATGTTTATTTTTGAACCATTCCATTGTAGATTTTGCTTTATGTTTTGGATCATTGTCTTGTTGGAAGACAAATCTCCGTCCCAGTCTCAGGTCTTTTGCAGACTCCATCAGGTTTTCTTCCAGAATGGTCCTGTATTTGGCTCCATCCATCTTCCCATCAATTGTAACCATCTTCCCTGTCCCTGCTGAAGAAAAGCAGGCCCAAACCATGATGCTGCCACCACCATGTTTGACAGTGGGGATGGTGTGGCTTTTACGCCAAACATAATGTTTTGCATTGTTGCCAAAAAGTTCAATTTTGGTTTCATCTGACCAGAGCACCTTCTTCCACATGTTTGGTGTGTCTCCCAGGTGGCTTGTGGCAAACTTTAAACAACACTTTTTATGGATATCTTTAAGAAATGGCTTTCTTCTTGCCACTCTTCCATAAAAGGTCAGATTTGTGCAATATAAGACTGATTGTTGTCCTATGGACAGAGTCTCCCACCTCAGCTGTAGATCTCTGCAGTTCATCCAGAGTGATCATGGGCCTCTTGGCTGCATCTCTGATCAGTCTTCTCCTTGTATGAGCTGAAAGTTTAGAGGGATGGCCAGGTCTTGGTAGATTTGCAGTGGTCTGATACTCCTTCCATTTCAATATTATCGCTTGCACAGTGCTCCTTGGGATGTTTAAAGCTTGGGAAATCTTTTTGTATCCAAATCCGGCTTTAAACTTCTTCACAACAGTATCTCGGACCTGCCTGGTGTGTTCCTTGTTCTTCATGATGCTCTCTGCGCTTTTAACGGACCTCTGAGACTATCACAGTGCAGGTGCATTTATACGGAGACTTGATTACACACAGGTGGATTGTATTTATCATCATTAGTCATTTAGGTCAACATTGGATCATTCAGAGATCCTCACTGAACTTCTGGAGAGAGTTTGCTGCACTGAAAGTAAAGGGGCTGAATAATTTTGCACGCCCAATTTTTCAGTTTTTGATTTGTTAAAAAAGTTTGAAATATCCAATAAATGTCGTTCCACTTCATGATTGTGTCCCACTTGTTGTTGATTCTTCACAAAAAAATACAGTTTTATATCTTTATGTTTGAAGCCTGAAATGTGGCAAAAGGTCGCAAAGTTCAAGGGGCCGAATACTTTCGCAAGGCACTGTATGTCACCCGGTACAGCCAGAAGAGGACTGGCCACCCATTTGAGCCTGGTTCCTCTTTACGTTTCTTCCTTGGTTCCTTCTTGCTGTGGAGTTTTTCGTGGCCACTTTGCTGCTACATTTGCATTGCTTGCTCTTTGTGGTTTTAAGCTGGCTTTCTGTTTCTGTAAAGCACTTTGTGACAACTGCTGATGTAAAAAGGGCTTCATAAAATACATTTGATTGACATGTATATCACACCAACTGACTGTTTCTTCTGATGTTGTTCACACAGGAGACCATGTTGAGACATTCTCTACATCCAGAGAGCAACAGCAGAAAGATCACAGAGCTAAGAGGTCTCACCCCTGCCCACATTGTGAGGAAATATTCCCATTTCTATCAAAGCTAAAAGTACACCTAAAAATACACAGAGGAGAGAATCAATATTCCTATACTGACGGTGGGAAGAATTTCACAACATCCAAGACTGTGACAGTTCATCAGAGAGTGCATACAGGAGAGAAGCTGTTCTCCTGCTCTGACTGTGTAAAATGCTTCACAACATCAGCTAGACTAAAAGTTCATCAGAGAACACACACAGGAGAGAAGCCTTACTCCTGCTCTGACTGTGCGGCGAGTTTCTCTCTACTGTGCAACTTAAAACGTCATGAACGTATACACACAGGAGAGAAGCTTTACTCCTGCTCTGACTGTGCGGCGAGTTTCTCTCTACTGTGCAACTTAAAACGACATGAACGTATACACACAGGAGAGAAGCCTTATTCCTGCTCTGATTGTGGAAACAGTTATTCTCTACTGGGCCACTTAAAAAGACACCAACATATACATACAGGAGAGAAGCCTTACTCCTGCTCTGACTGTGGAAAGAGTTTCTCTCGACTGGGCCACTTAAAAACACATAAACATATACATACAGGAGAGAAGCCTTACTCCTGCTCTGACTGTGTAAAATGCTTCATAACATCATCTGAGCTAAAAGTTCATAAGAGAACACACACAGGAGAGAAGCCTTACTCCTGCTCTTATTGTGTAAAATGCTTCACAACATCAACTAGGCTAAAAGTTCATAAGAGAACACACACAGGAGAGAAGCCTTACATCTGTTCTAACTGTGCGGCAAGTTTCTCTCTACTGTGCCACTTAAAACGACATGAAAGTATACACACAGGAGAGAAGCCTTACACCTGCTCTGACTGTGCAGCAAGTTTCTCTCTACTGTGCAACTTAAAACGACATGAACGAATACACACAGGAGAGAAGCCTTATCACTGCACTGACTGTGAGAAGAGATTCTACAGATTGGGCCATTTAAAAAGACACCAATGTGTACATAAAGGAGAGAAGCCTCATCACCTCTCTCAGACCAGCTAAGATTAGACACTCCACTTAATTCTCATCTCATAAAATAATTTGCAACGTTGAATTGGATCAAATGAAGAAAGTGTAGAACACTCTGTTCTAATCCTATTGTTTCTCACTGTGAGAGAACTGTGCAGAGGAAAGAGAGCGTTCTAGAATGTTAGCCTCTCTTTACTTTACTGATCAGTGTGTACCTTGTCAGTTTTGGTGTGTTTTGTTAGCTTCTACTGTAAAGATATTGACATGACCTTGGATTTGCCCTTAGGGTTGAATATCCTCTGTGAGGCTTCTCACAGTGGAGTCTGACGGTTAACAGGGTGGGACTGCTTCCCTCTACAGTTGTCTGTGGGAATGAGATAGTAGACACAACCTACACTGAGTGTACAAAACATTAAGGACACCTGCTCTTTCCATGACCAGCTGAACCCAGGTGAAAGTTATGATCCTTAATGATTTAGTTGTTGTGTATTTGTTATGGATCTCCATTAGCTTTCAACAAACAAACAAAACTGCCGTTGCAGTGGGCTAAGGAATGAAAACACTGGAAAATTGGAACCATACTGCCTGGTCTGATGAACCCTGGTTCCTGTTGTTTCACGCTGATGGGAGGACTGGGGTATGGAGGAAACCACGAGGACATACATCCAGTGGTGGAAAATGTACCTAACTGTCAGACTGAGTGAAAGTAAAGATACCTTAATAGAAAATGACTCAAGTAAAAGTCACCCAGTAAAATACTACTGGAGTAAAAGTATTTGGTTGTAAATATACTTAAGTATCAAAAGTAAAAGTATTAATCATTTCAAATTCCTTCAATTAAGCAAACCAGATGGCACAATTGTCTTGTTTAAAAAAAATATTACAGACAGCCAGGGGTAGACTCCCAACACTGACATCATTTACAAACGAAGCATTTGTGTTTAGTGAGTCTGCCAGATCAGAGGCAGTGGGGAGGACCAGGGATGTTATCTTGATAAGTGTGTGAATTGGACCATTTCCTGTCCTGCTAATCATAAACAATGTAACGAGTACTTTTGGGTGTCCGGGACAATGTATGGAGTAAAAATAAAATGTATTTTCTTTAGGAATATAGTGAAATAAAAGTTGTCAACAATATAAATAGTAAAGTACAGATACCCCCCCAAAAACTTCTAAATTAGTTTAAATATTATTTACTTAAGAACTTTACACCACTGCATGCATCCACTCCGTGTGTCAGCATTGCAGGCTGGTGGTGTGATGGTTAGGGTGTGTTTTCAGGACACACATTGGGGCCCTTGATAAAAGTTGAGCAATGTTTGAATGCCACAGGATATCTAAATAATTACTGCCAATCAGGTGCCTCCCTTCATGGCAGCAGTGTATCCATCTGCAAATAGATTTCTTCAGCAGGATTACGCCACAAGGCTTGTCCAGGAATCGTTCCAAGAACATGACAGTGAATTCAGTTTACTGCAGTGGCCTGCCGAGTCACCAGATCTCAATCCAATTGTGCATCTGTGGGAGGAGATGGAAGGAGCAATTTGGAGTAGAGATCCACTCCCAGCCAACTTGACACAATTGTGGGAAGCATTGGAGTCAACATGGGCCAGCATCCCTGTGGAACACCTTCAACACCTTGTAGAGTCTATGCCCGATGAATTGAGGCTGTTCTGAGGACAAGGGGGGGAACTCAATATTAGGAATGTGTTCCTAATGTTTATGCACTCAGTGTATATCAGATAAAGATGGCGTGATCAGTTCTCAGCATTATTTTCGGTGTAATATTTTATTACTAAGCTTTTGTTTAATGATAAACAGGGAATTAATCAACTGTTTATTAAATTGCATTTTAATACTTGATTCATTATTGTAGTCATTGATGATGAATGTATTTGAATAACTGTGTTGAAGTTGATTGATCTGGCGGCAGGTAGCCTAGCGGTTAAGAGTGTTGGACCAGTAACTGAAAGGTCGCGTGTTTGAATCCCGAGCCGACTAGGTGAAAAATCTGTCAAGGCAATTAACCCTTATTTGTCCTGTAAATCGCTCTGGATAAGAACATCTGCTAAATGACAAGAATGTAATGAAAAAAATATGTTTGTACATACATGTTTTCTCTCTTGTGTATAATTCAATGAAATAAACTCTTTAAAAACAGCCGGAAGAGTTTGTGCATATATTATGACAACATTTTGTGAAGTTTTTGTTTTCGTTTTGGGCTTTGTGTAAGGGTTTTTTCGGCTGTTTGTGCACACACACACACACACACACACACACACACACATTTTTTCTTGGAGGCAAGTCGGTAGCCGAAGTTTAAGCCCGTTCATTTGTGATTGGTCAACAGCACTCAACATTAATGACAGATTTGAGTTATCTATTTTGAGGAAGTGGCGATAGACCCTTTTTCAGTACTCAACGCGCTGACGTCACTCACAGATGTGTGCGACTCTTGGCAGCAGTCGTCTAGATGTACGTTTTTATTACTTCCAAACAAAATATCTTTGAGTTTATATACGCTTACAATGTTTTGATTCTTGCTTGAACAGTCGCTAAGATCACAGAACGCTTTCGTTCATTGATAAAGGCTATAGCGAAAGCCATTTTACTGGTTAAAGTGTTGTTGTTTTTTTAAGTTAAATGCAGTTGATTTGTGATGATGACACAAACATATGAAGTAGGACATTCATACAAGCCTTAAAATACAGTTTTCATTTGTAAACAGAGAAAGGGTTCTATGGCGTGTCAAAATGGACAAACAGTGCTACTGACACTTTTTTTCTCGTTTTTCAAGCAAAGGTCTTTTAAGGGAGTAGGAGAGCACACTCGTTAGGTTCGCCTTTTTAAGAGATGACAAAAGCAGTTTTCTTTATTAAATAAATGAATATTTATAGCACATGCTTAGATCAAATCCATCTCTAACTAAATATAACTCCAAAGGAACCCTAATTAAAGGGATAGTTCAATCAAATTACAAATGTCCACCTTGGTTTCTTCACCCTGTATACAATCCAAATAATGTGTACGTCAACAGTGAAGTTCTGAAGATGGAGGACTTTCAGTACAGCCGTGTTCCCCAATCCTGGTCCCAAAGGGGAGTACATGTGTGTTTTTGCCCTCGCACTCACATACCTTATTCAGTTCAAAGGCTTGAGTTGTTTAGTTGAATCCAGTGTGTGAGTGTTAGGGGCAAAAACAAACAAGCTCACCTCTATGGATCCCCAGGACCAGGATTGGAAAACAATGTAGTACACACCAAAAGGTGTGATAATGCAAATTATATGCAATTATTATTTAGCTAATTTGCATATAATTTACATAAGCATCCCACTTTTTTCTCTGTACTGAAAGTGCTTTATATTGAAAACTTGACTGCTAACATGCAAACTTTTTGGCATTGTATTAACAGTGGACTAATGAACAAAACACGACGAGGACGTTTTTTTTGTTGTCAAAACTTCCCTTTCATAGAGCCTACCGCTCCATTAAAGGAGTAGTTCACTATTTTACAACTTGAAGTCCTGTATGTAAGATTACTTGGTTTGTATTCAGGGGACTAGGTGTGTACTCAATATTTGTGGTGTTTACTCAGGAGATGAATCTCTGATCTTAGCAGTGCCTTTCTTACACCATCGCAGCATTGCACTGTGGTTCTTCAATGTTTTCCTGTCGCTGTTCGAACGGATAAAGCATTTGTGGATCTTTACAAAATGTCTCCTGTTTCTGCCGTTTCCATCCACGTTGCAATGATTGATTTGCTAAATGTTTTTGTTGTAGACTTGGCCCAATGGAGACCTGTCCAGTGATGCCATCTCTAGATCCTGCAGTGCAACAAGTCTCCACTGTCAATCAGGACCCAGTGACTGTAGGTTTAGAATCTGTTTGGAAGGCAGTGTGAAAGGAGAGGCAGGCTGGGTTTGTCCTCACTGTTAATCTGTCAACTCTGTCTGAGATCAACCTCGTGGTCCTTCTCTGTGCAGGCCACACCCCCTCCCATTGTTACTGTGTATATGAACACATTTTGAACAATGGCTTCCTAAAATTCTGTGGTGCTTACTAACCCAATAGGAAAGGTTCTGGTAGATGACCCTCTATATAGTCTTGGGTATATATTGAGCTCTAACAAAGGGGCGTGGAAAAGTTCTGTTGAAATGAATACTGTAGTGATGTGAGAAAGGTAACACAAGCTTCCTCTCTGGTTCCATTCCCCAATACTAACTGGGTCATTACATTACAATATAATGCTAACATATGGAATTGTTTTAAGAAGGTCATACCATGGATTGTTTAGATAATTGATTTAGAATTTTAGGACATTAGGTATAAAAAAATATATATTGAATTTGGCCTTTACTACTATATCCCATCAAAACACATTGAATGAAACATTCATTAAAATACTAATGGTGAAAACTGATCAACACGTCATCAATATCTGATACATTTAGTATTTTATTAGGATCCCCAGCGGCTACTCTTCCTGTGGTCAAACAGGAAACACTAAAAAATACATAATATGCATACAGTGGGGCAAAAAAGTATTTAGTCAGCCACCAATTGTGCAAGTTCTCCCACTTAAAAAGATGAGAGGCCTGTAATTTTCATCATAGGTACACTTCAACTATGACAGACAAAATGAGAGAAAAAAAATCCAGAAAATCACATTGTAGGATTTTTAATGAATTTATTTGCAATTTTATTTAAAACTATACACAAGAGAAGATGTTGCCCGGAACAAATTAATGTACAAACATATCAATTAACTTCAACAGTTATTCAAATAAATTCATCATAGACTAAAACAATGAATCTAGCATTAAAAGGGCAATTTAATAAACACAAGTCAATTCATAGCCTGTTTATCATGAAACAAAACGTGTTTTGGTAATAAAATAAAAAAAATCCACCGAAACTAATGCAGAAAACTGATCATCGTTATCTGATACAGTGTGTTCAAAAAGTATTCAAACTGCTTGACTTTTTCCACCTTTTGTTACATTACAGCATTATTATAAAATGCACCAATCTACACACAACACTCCAAAATTACAACAAAAATCAGGTTTTTCAAAATTTTCGCAAACATCGTCTTAGCTGTGTGCTTAGGGTCATTGTGTGAGGCCCTGAGCACTCCGGAGCAGGTTTTCATCAAACCTGACTACCAAAGTCCATTTGATGTCACAAAGCTGGCCAGTACTTTAAAAATATATCCTGTTGTCCTGGTTTCCAGTAGTTTGTAGAAGAGGATCTTCCTTAATTGACCATCCAAAAACAACGGACATATACCAGGAGCTGTACTAGGCCCGCCATGTCTGTTGACTCATCCAGCTGTAACAGACATATACCAGGAGCTGTGCCAGGCCCGCCACGTCTGTTGACTCATCCAGCTGTAACAGACATATACCAGGAGCTGTGCCAGGCCCGCCACGTCTGTTGACTCATCCAGCTGTAACAGACATATACCATGAGTCTGTTGACTCATCTAGCTGTAACGCATAGAATTATTGGCTTGTAAGGCGAAGCAGTAATTGTTCCAAACATCTGCCATGTCACTGATGCGTTGTGAAAACTGTATAGTTTTTTGGGATTTTTCCCCCCAGCCATATCTGCGGAAGCAGGAAGATTTAAGTCCTCCACAATAGTATGGTGCTTGCCTGTCCTAGCCACTCGATAGCTCACCATATAAGACGATTCTAGCGCCTTCTTATTAATGGTATCTGTTGCTTTTATACATGTCTTACTACTCGAAAGTAGTCTCAACTCTCGCTGAAAAAACTCCTGTGGCTTATTTTTCAAATTGGCATGTTTTGTTTCTAAATGTCTGTGCAAGAGTGAAGGTTTCATCGAGTTGTGAGATATAAACACACTGTGGCTGAGGAAAGGCACATCCCTGTCTGTTGTTTGGTGTTTTGCCGGATAAGGAGGCAGTAGCTCTGACAGTTGTGATTCTGATGCAGCCCAGTGTCCATGCTAGCTGGGTTAACAGCAAATGGAGAATTACTGATGCTAGCATTGGATGTGCTTATGGAAGCAGAACAACTTGTGTCGTTGACAGGTGCAGTACTGCTGGTACCAGTAGAGCTGGGATTTGTCTATGGACGGAAGCAAAAAAAAAAAAAAACAGCAAAAAACTGACAAGATGCACACTGATCAGTAAAGAGAGACTAACATTCTATGATGCTCCCTTTCCTCTGCATTGTTCTCTCGCAGTGAGAAACAATATGATTACAATAGTGTTCTACACTTTCTTCATTTGATCCAATTCAACGTTGCCATTTATTTTATGAGATGAGAATTAAGAGGAGTGACTAATCTTAGCTGGTCTGAGAGAACTGATGAGGCTTCTCTCCTTCATGTATACATTGGTGTCTTTTTAAATGGCCCAATCTGTAGAATCTCTTCTCACAGTCAGTGCTTTGATAAGGCTTCGGTCAACTATGTATCCGTTGGTGTGTCTTTACATTGCCCAAATCGGGAGAAGCTGTTGCCACAGTAAGAGCAGAAGAAAGGCTTCTCTCCTGTGTGTGATCTCTGATGACCGTTTAGCTCAGCTGATGATTTAAATCATTTTCCACAGTCAGAGCAAGAGTAAGGCTACTCTCCATGATGTATACCTTGGTGTCTTTTTAACTGGCCCATTTGAGAGAAACTCTTCTTACAGTCAGAGCAGAAGTAAGGCTTTTCTCCAGTGTGTGTTCTCTGGTGAACTTTTAGAACATTTAAATACGTGAAGCATTTTCCACAGTCAGAGCAAGAGTAAGGCTTTTCTCCAGTGTGTGTTCTCTGGTGAACTTTTAGATCATGTAAATACGTGAAGCATTTTCCACAGTCAGAGCAAGAGTAAGGCTTTTCTCCAGTGTGTGTTCTCTGGTGGACTTTTAGAACATTTAAATACGTGAAGCATTTTCCACAGTCAGAGCAAGAGTAAGGCTTCTCTCCTGTGTGTGTTCTCTGGTGAACTTTTAGAACATTTAAATACGTGAAGCATTTTCCACAGTCAGAGCAAGAGTAAGGCTTCTCTCCTGTGTGTGTTCGTTCATGTTGTTTTAGGTGGCTCGATTGAGAGAAATTCTTTCCACAATCAGAGCAGGAGTAAGGCTTTTCTCCAGTGTGTGTTCTCTGGTGAACTTTTAGAACATTTAAATACGTGAAGCATTTTCCACAGTCAGAGCAAGAGTAAGGCTTCTCTCCTGTGTGTGTTCTCTGGTGACCGTTTAGCTCAGGTGATGTTCTGAAGCATTTTCCACAGTCTGAGCAGGAGTAAGGCTTCTCTCCTGTGTGTATACGTTCATGTTGTTTTAGGTGGCTCAGTTGAGAGAAACTCTTTCCACAGTCCGAGCAGGAGAAAGGCTTCTCTCCTGTGTGTATACGTTCATGTTGTTTTAGGTGGCTCAGTTGAGAGAAACTCTTTCCACAGTCCGAGCAGGAGAAAGGCTTCTCTCCTGTGTGTATACGTTCATGTTGTTTTAGAAATTTTGAGTGAGAGAAACTCTTTCCACAGTCAGAGCAGGAGTAAGGCTTCTCTCCTGTGTGTGTTCTCTGATGAACTTTTAGCTGAGCTGATGTTGTGAATCTCTTCCCACAGTCAGTGCAGGAATACAGATTCTCTCCTGTGTGTATTTTTAGGTGTATTTTTAGCTTTGATAGAACTGGGAAAATCTCCTCACAATGTGGGCAGTGGTGAGACCTCTTAGCTCTGTGATCTTCCTGCTGTTGCTCTCTGGATGTAGAGAATGTCTCAACATGGTATCCTGTATGAACATCAGAAGAACCAGTCAGTTGGTGTAATATATACAGTACCAGTCAAAAGTGTGGACACACTTACTCATTCAAGGGTTTTTCTTCATTTTTACAAATTTCTACATAATAGTGAAACATCAAAACCATGGTATTACACATATGGAATCATGTAGTAACCCCCCTCCCAAACAAAGTATTCACCCCTTGCCTTGACCGCTTGGCACAGTCTTGGCATTCTCTCAACCAGCTTCACCAGGAATGCTTTTCCAACAGTCTTGGCACTCTCTCAACCAGCTTCACCAGGAATGCTTTTCCAACAGTCTTGGCACTCTATCACTTATAAAATGTCCTCGTTTTGAAAGAAAAACATTTTTTTTGTAAAATAAAATATCAAATTGATCAATAGTGTAGACATTGTTAATGTTGTAAATGACTATCGTGGCTGGAAACGGCTGATTTTTTAATGGAATATCTACATAGGCGTACAGAGGCCCATTATCAGCAACCATCACTCCTGTGTTCCAATGGCACGTTGTGTTAGCTAATCCAAGTTTATCATTTTAAAAAGGCTAATTGATCATTACAAAACACTTTTTTTAAATGATACACTTGGATTAGCTAACACAACATTACATTGGAACACAGGAGTGATGATTATGGGCCTCTGTACACCTATGTAGATATTCAATATAAAAATAAAAATAATTTTTTAAAGCAGTTTCCAGCCACAATAGTCATTTGCAACATTAACAATGTCTACTGTTTTTATGATCAATTTTATATTTTATTGGACAAAAAAGTGCTTTTCTTTCAAAACAAGGACATTTCTAGGTGACCACAAACTTTTGAACGGTAGTGTATGTATTCATATCAGTAGTCTGGTACTGTATGTATTCATATCAGTAGTCTGGTAGTGTATGTATTCATATCAGTAGGCTGGTAGTGTATGTATTCATGTCAGTAGGCTGTACAATACAAAAGGGGAATAAAACAGTCTTGAAGGAGTTCCCACATATGCTGAGCACTTGTTGGCTGCTTTTCCCTCACTCATAGAACTTTTAAAACTTTTTAAAAATCTGCTACCACTTGGCAACCCCTACCCCAGTCAACAGCCCTGCACCCCCCACAGCAACTTTCCCAAGCCTCCCCCATTTCTCCTTCACGCAAATCCAGATAGCTGATGTTCTGAAAGAGGTGCAAAATCTGGACCCCTACAATTCAGCTGGGCTAGACAATCTAGACCCTTTCTTTCTAAAATTATCCACCGCAATTGTTGCAACCTCTATTACTAGCCGGTTCAACCTCTTTCATATCGTCTGAGATCCCCAAAGATTGGAAAGCTGCCACAGTCATCCCCCTCTTCAAAGGGGGAGACACTCTAGACCCAAACTGTTACAGACCTATATCTATCCTACCCTGCCTTTCTAAGTTCTTCGAAAGCCAAGTTAACAAACAGATCACCGACCATTTCGAATCCCACCGTACCTTCTCCACTATGCAATCTGGTTTCCGAGCTGGTCATGGGTGCACTTCAGCCCCGCTGAGGGGGGGTGCCACAGGGTTCAATTCTCGGGACAACTTTTTTCTCTGTATTAATCAATGATGTCGCTCTTGCTGCTGGTGATTCTCTGATCCACCTCTATGCAGACAACACCATTCTGTATACCTCTGGCCCATCTTTGGACACTGTGTTAACTAACCTCCAGACGAGCTTCAATGCCATACAACTCTCCTTCCGTGGCCTCCAACTGCTCTTAAATGCAAGTAAAACTAAATGCATGCTCTTCAACCGATCGCTGCCTGCACCTGGCTGCCCATCCAGCATCACTACTCTGGACGGTTCTGACTTAGAATATATGGACAATTACAAATACCTAGGTGTCTGGCTAGACTGTAAACTCTCCTTCCAGACTCACATTAAACATCTCCATTCCAAAATTAAATCTAGAATCGGCTTCCTATTTCGCAACAAAGCATCCTTCACTCATGCTGCCAAACAGACCCTCGTAAAACTGACTATCCTATTGATCCTTGACTTCGGTGATGTCATTTACAAAATAGCCTACAACACTCTACTCAACAAATTGGATGCAGTCTATCACAGTGCCATCCATTTTGGGAGACATATCTCCCTCACTAACTTTAAGCATCAGCTGTCAGAGCAGCTCACCATCCAAGTACATCATCTACAAACTTATTAATTTTTTTGCTCCTTTGCACCCAAGTATCTCTACTTGCACATTCATCTTCTGCACATCTATCACTCCAGTGTTTAATTGCTAAATTGTAATTACTTCCCCACTACGGCCTATTTACTGCCTTACCTCATTTGCACACAGTGTATATAGACTTTTCTATTGTGTTATTGACTGTACGTTTGTTTATCCCATGTGTAACTGTGTTGTTGTTGTTTGTGTCGCACTGCTTTGCTTTATCTTGGCCAGGTCGCAGTTGTAAATGAGAACTTGTTCTCAACTGGCCTACCTGGTTAAATAAAGGTGAAATAAAAAATAAATAAAATACAGATAGCCCAGCACTCCAGATAGCCCAGGGAATAAAACAAATGCTGACAATACTGGTGTCAAACCATACAAGCCTCCGTAGCATGAAATAACATCTACCTTCTCATTGAAACAGTTCTACACCAACTTTTCATACACAGTGGGAAGTTGGAACGAACAACACACTTAGATAGAACCTGTGCTTACCATGATTAACAGATTTCCCAATCTTCTCCTCCTCTTCTTCATCTTTCATGTTGACATTCAGCTCCAGTGTTTGACTGCAGTCTTCCAGCTTCACTGATGCCATCTCTGGATCCTGCAGTGCAAACTGGGCTCCACTCTCACAATCAGCACCCAGTGACTGTGGGTTTGTCCTCACTGTTGATGTTACCGGCCTCAGACTTAATCTGAGTCGGCAAGTTGTAATAAAGAAAAAAAGACACAGAAGTTAGTCTTGACAGTTCAGGCACTTCATTCCCTAAAAATATATTATATTTCTTGTTCAATTATCTAATTCAGTGCTTGACTTGGACTGAAATAAGTGCCTGTTCTCATTTTGGGTGCCGGTACTGTTTATATTTAGGGGCAGGAACTACACAATACTGTTGAGCTAATATTCTATAAGAGGAACATGATCTCAAGCAGTAGAAATGTAAGTACTCTACTCTGGTAAGCTCCTGTCCAAATCAAGCACAGATCTCATTTCAGTAGATCAGGTAGCTAAGCATTGGCAACAAATACAGGACTAACATCAGGACAAAGATCGAATTGTACTACACCGGCTCCAACGCTCGTCGGATGTGGCAGGGTTTGCAAACTATTACAGACTACAAAGGGAAGCACAGCCGAGAGCTGCCCAGTAACACGAGCCTACCATAACGAGCGAAATAACTTCTATGCTCGCGTTGAGGCAAGGAACACTGAAACATGCATGAGAGCATCAGCTGTTCCAGACGACTGTGTGATCATGCTCTCCGCCGCTGATGTGAGTAAGACCTTTAAAACAGGTCAACATTCACAAGGCCGCTGGGCCAGACGTTCCAAGCATGCGCTGACCAACTGGCAAGTGTCTTCACTGACATTTTCAACCTCTCCCTGTCTGAAGTCTGTAATACCAACATGTTTCAAGCAGACCACCATGGTCCCTGTGCCCAAGAACACTAAGGCAACCTGCCTAAATGACTACCGATCCGTAGCACTCACGAACTGTAGCAGTGAAATGCTTCGAAAGGCTGGTCATGGCTCACAACAGCATTATCCCAGAAACCCTAGACCCACTCCAATTTGTATACTGCACCAACAGATGATGCAATCTCTATTCCACTCCACACTGCCCTTTCTCACCTGGACAAAAGGAACACCTATGTGAGAATGCTATTCATTGACTACAGCTCAGCGTTCAACACCATAGTGCGCATCACTAAGCTAAGGACCCTGGGACTAAACACCTCCATCTGCAAATGGATCCTGGACTTCCTGACAGGCCACCCCCAGGTGGCAAGGGTAGGTAACAACACATCCACCATACTGATCCTCAACGCGGGAGCCCCTCAGGGGTGTGTACTCAGTCCCCTCCTGTACTCCCTGTTCACTCATGACTGCACGGCCAGGCACGACTCCAATACCACCATTAAGTTTGCTGATGACACAACAGTGGTGGGCCTAATCACTGACAATGATGAGAAAGCTTATAGGGAAGAGATCAGAGACCTGACTATGTGGTGCAAGGACAACAACCTCTCCCGCAACGTGATCAAGACAAAAGGAGAGGATTGTGGACTACAGGAAAAGGAAGACTGAGAATGGTAGTGTGCTCATTGACGGGGCTGTAGTGGAGCAGGTTGAGAGCTTCAAGTTTCTTGGAGTCCACATCACCAACCAACTAACATGGTCCAAGCACACCAAGACAGTCGTGAAGAGGACACAACAAAAACCTATTCCCCTCAGGAGACTGAAAACATTTGGCATGGGTCCTCAGATCCTCAAAAAGTTAATCAGCTGCACCATCGAGAGCATCCTGACGGGTTGCATCACTACCTGGTATGGCAACTAATTGGCCTTTGACTGCAAGGCACTACAGAGTAGAGGTCGACCGATTATGATTTTTCAACGCTGATACCAATTATTGGAGGACCAAAAAAGCCGATACCGATTAATCAATGTATTTGTAATAATGATAATTACAACAATACTGAATTAACACTTATTTTAACTTAATATACTACATCAATAAAATCAATTTTGCCTCAAGTAGATAATGAAACATGTTCAATTTGGTTTAAATAATGCAAAAACAAAGTGTTGGAGAAAAACGTAAAAGTGCAATATGTGCTATGCAAGAAAGCTAACGTTTCAGTTCCTTGCTCAGAACATGAGAACATATGAAAGCTGGTGGTTCCTTTTAACATGAGTCTTCAATATTCCCAGGTAAGAAGTTTTAGGTTGTAGTTATTATAGGACTATTTCCCTCTATACCATTTGTATTTCATTAACCTTTGACTATTGGATGTTCTTATAGGCACTTTAGTATTGCCAGTGTAACAGTATAGCTTCCGTCCCTCTCCTCGCTCCTCCCTGGGCTCGAACCAGCAACACAACGACAACAGCCACCACATCGGAGCAGCGTTACCCATGCAGAGCAAGGGAAACAACCACCCCAAGGCTCAGAGAGAGTGAAGTTTGAAACGCTATTAGCGCGCGCTAACTAGCCAGCCATTTCACTTCGGTAACACCAGCCTCATCTCGGTTTACTGCATTTGCGTAACAGGCAATCAGTCTCCTTGTGGAGTGCAACGAGAGAGAGGCATTTGCGTAACAGGCAATCAGGCTCCTTGTGGAGTGCAACGAGAGAGAGGCAAGTCGTTATTGCGTTGGACTCATTAACTGTAAGGTTGCAAGATTGTCAGCTCGGGGGATCCAAGGTGAAAATCTGTCTTTCTGCCCCTGAACGAGGCAGTTAACCCACCGTTCCTAGGCCGTCATTGAAAATAAGAATGTGTTTTTAACTGACTCGCCTAGTTAAATAAAGATTAAATAAAGGTGTAAAAATAAAAAATAAATAATATTAAAATTGGCGCCCAAAAATACAGATTTCCGATTGTTATGAAAACTTGAAATCGGACCCAATTAATCGGCCATTCCGATTAATCGGTCGACCTCTACTACTATGTATGGCCCAGTACATCACCAGGGCCAAGTTTCCTGCCATCCAGGACCTCTATACCAGGTGGTGTCGGAGGAAGGCCCTAAAATTGTCCAAGACTCCAGCCACCCCAGTCATAGACTGTTCTCTCTGCTACCGGATGGCAAACGGTACCAGAGTGCCAAGTCTTGGTCCAAGGGGCTTCTAAACATCTTCTACCCCCAAGCCATAAGACTCCTGAACAGCTAATCAAATGGCTTCCCAGACTATTTGCATTCCCCCCCCACCCACCGGTGCTACTACTTGTATCTATGCATAACCACTTTAATAACTCTACCTACAAATACATAATTATCTCGACACCGGTGCCCCCCGCACATTGACTCTGTACAGGTACCCCCTGTACATTGCCCGCTCTTGTTATTTAGTGCTGCTCTTTAATTATCCTTATCTCTTACTTTAAGGTATTTTCTTAAAACTGCACCGTTGGTTAAGGGCTTGTAGTAAGCAAGCATTTCACTTTAAGGTCTATATACATGTTGTATAAAGTGCTTTTACGTTGTCCTTTGTGTCTAATGTGAATGAGTTCATGTTTTCAAATCACATTTTATTTGTCACAAGCGTCAAATAAAATGTGATTTGAAAACATGAACTCATTCACATTAGACACAAAGGACAGCGTAAAAGCACTTTATAGTAGATTCCCTAAATTCACATAAAATGACACAACAAAAAAAACATGTAGTACATTGCAAGGTTACTGTTTGCGTCTTCGTTGTATTATTTCAATCAAAAAACAATTGTATTACCGGTAGTTCACACTCCAGAAACAGACCGAGGGGGGCGCCGCCATTTTACCAGCTCGTCGAGTTGAAACAAAACCAATAACATGCTACAAAGAAATCTCAAAGAAATGGATTCTTTATGAAATTACCTTGAGAAAAATATGTACATCCGCTCAGACAAACCCAAAGTCTCTAACTATGTGACTTGAAAAATAGTTTACCACTGTCGTGGAAATTTCCTCTATTTACCAAATCATGGGAGCAAACCACACACACAAGTCAGAGTTAGTTATCAAAGTCCCATCTTTAATTATATGAGCTCTATCACAACCCTGTGACTCTCAGGCAATTCAGTGTCTAACCATGAATTCTCTGAGAGCCCCTTCCACATTTCAAATGAGGTCCTTTATAGTAAAGACACACACACAGGATAAGACAGCATAGACATAATAAATCGTTCAGCGTTGTCTCCTTACTCAAGGAAAAATAGTTAACCACATTCTTCACTCGGTTTGACAAAAATTACACATCAAACCTTTACCAACCGTGATAATACCTTAATGGATTTGTTACCTAGCATGGAATGACATGTTCTTTCGACATTGTAAAGTTTAAACGCGCTATTACATACCTGTACTAGTAAATTGTTATCTTCTTGACTGCATCGTTCTGGGGCTTTCTTTATTCTGAAGAATGGAGCCCGCGTGCCGGGAACTTCCTGTTCCCCACTACCACAGTGCAACATTCCGGGATCCTTGGGATGGCCCTATCCCATGCCACAAGAAGGCGGTAGATGCTACTACTGCTGCCGCCGCCTTCTCAGTGGTGTAAACTAAAGTACAAAGGTAAACAACATTTAAGAGATGACAAAAGCCGTTTTCTTTATAAAATAAATGAATGTTAATTTATAACACATGCTGAGAGCAAATTAACCTCTAACTAAATGTAACTCCAAAGGAACTAATTTAAGGGATAGTTCAATCAAATTACAAATGTCCACCTTGGTTTCATCGCCCTGTAAACAATCCCAAAAATGTGCATGTCAACAGTGAAGTTCTGAAGATGGAGGACAATCAGTACAGCAGTGTTCCCCAATCCTGGTCCAAAGGGGAGTACATGTGTGTTTTTGCCCTAGCACTCTCATACCTTATTCAATTCAAAGGCTTGGGTTGCTTAGTTGAATCCAGTGTGTGAGTGTTAGGGGCAAAAACAAAAAAAGCACACCTCTATGGATCCCCAGGACCAGGATTAGGGTACACTGCAGTACACAACAATTGGTGTGATGATGCAAATTACATGCAATTATCATTTGTCATTTTCATATCATTATTATCATCATCACACTTTTTAATTTATACTGAAAGTTCTTGAAAACGTGATTGCAGTGTACTAATGAACAAAATACTACAATAAAGTTTTTTTTTTTGTGAAACATCCCTTTCATAGAGCCTACCACTCCATTAAAGGAGTAGTTCACTATTTTATAACTTGGAAGTCCTGTATGTAAGATCAAATCAAATGTATTTATAAAGCCCTTCTTACATCAGCTGATGCCACAAAGTGTTGTACAGAAACCCAGCCTAAAACCCCAAACAGCACGCAATGCAGGTGTAGAAGCACGGTGGCTAGGAAAAACTCCCTAAAAAGGCCGAAACCTAGAGAGGAACCAGGCTATGAGGGGTGGCCAGTCCTCTTCTGGCTGCGCCGGGTAGAGATTATAACAGAAAATGGCCAAGAGGTTCAAATGTTCATAACTGACCAACATGGTCAAATAATAATAATCACAGTAGTTGTCAAGGGTGCAACAGGTCAGCACCTCAGGAGTAAATGTCAGAAGGCTTTTCATAGCCGATCATTGAGAGTATCTCTACCGCTCCTGCTGTCTCTAGAGAGTTGAAAACAGCAGGTCTGGGACATGTAGCACGTCCGGTGAACAGGTCAGGGTTCCAAAGGTGCAGGCAGAACAGTTGAAACTGGAGCAGCAGCACGGCCAGGTGGATTGGGGACAGCAAGGAGTCATCATGCCAGGTAGTCCTGAGGCATGGTCCTATGGCTCAGGTCCTCTGAGATAGAGAAAGAAAGAAAGAGAGAATTAAAGAGAGCATACTTAAATTCACACAGGACTAATACTGTGGGTAATGGAGTCGCCAATGACTAGGGTTTTCAATTTGTCAGAGCTAATGGTGGGAGGCTTCGGCGTCTCAGACCCCGTAATGGGAGGAGTAGAGACCAGAGAATGCTCGACCTCAGACTCCAACTTGCTGCTTAATGGGGAAAACCGGTTGAAAGTTTCTGTCGGCTGAATGAGCGACACCGGTTGAGCGTTCCTACACCATTTCCCTCTAGAAGCCATGAGAAAGTTTCCGACTGCGGGGACTGTGCCAGGGGATTTATACTACTATCTGTACATACTGGTGGCACAGATGCTGTTTCATCCTTTCCTACACTGAAATGACCCTTGCCTAACGATTGCGTCTGAAGCTGGGCTTGCAGCACAGCTATCCTCGTTCTCCTGTATATTATGAGTACAGCGACTGCAATTAGAAGGCATCATGTTAATGTTACTGCTTAGCTTCGGCTGGTGGAGGTCCTGACGAACCACGTCCAAGGGAAAAAACTGAGGGAAAAACTAAAAATATAAACGATAATTAGAAGTCTGATTACTTGGTTGGTATTCAGGGGACGAGGTACAGTATGTACTTAGGAGATGAATCTCTGATCTTAGCAGCGCCATTCTTACACCTCCACGTAATGTCACTGTGGTTCTTCGATGTTTCCCGATATTTTTTTTTCTGTGGGATATTTTGTCTAATTAACCTGGGTCAATGGAAACCTGCCTACTGATGCCATCTCTGGATCCTGCAGTGCAAACTAGACTCCACTGTCACAATCAGGACCCAGTGACTGTAGATTTACAGTGTGGAAAGAGAGAGGGAGCCTGGATTTGTCTCCACTGTCAATCTGTCAACTCTGAATAGAATCTGAGATCAACCTCCTGGTCCTCCCCCGTGCATGCTACACCCCCTCCCGTTGTTACTGTGTGTATGAACACATTTTGAACAATGGCTTCCTAAAATGCTGTGGTGCTTACTAACACAATAGGAAAGGTTGTGGTAGACGTGGGCCATCATAGGTGAGTTCACAGCTCTTTCACTCTGAACATTCATATCAATGACTCACCCTGAAATGGACCATCAATACCAGAGTTCTACAAGACTATTTACATAATCAACTGCGTTTCAACAGCCTGATCCTCTATGTAATCCCAGTACAGTAGCTCTAACAATTGAAAGGATTTGCAAGTTGGAAGGCCACCCCAATACAAGAATGAATGTTCTGTGTAGTGTCACTATTGTTTGGTCACCTCACCAGACCTCCATTTTGGTTGCTCCCTGTTGGACTATTCTATCTTCTATCCTTATTAAACCACATTGAAATAACACTGTGCAGTTAAACCAAGTGTATTCGTAATTTTGTTAAATTAAAAGTACTTAAACATTTTTAATTGTGTGCTCTCACTGAGTGCACTTTCATTGAGGGCGTTTTATTACACTGGCCAGGGTTGAACCGGGCAATGGCCCGTCATGTCAACGGAAAAATCGGGGAAGGAGGAGCTCCCATCTCAAATCAAACAATACTCTTTGCCGCTCTGTCAAATTTTCCACACTCACAAAAAGCTAATTTCTCTCAAAGTTAGTGAGCAGGGGTGGCAGGGTAGCCTAGTGGTTAGAGCGTTAGACTAGTAACCGTAAGGTTGCAAGTTCAAACCCCTGAGCTGACAAGGTACAAATCTGTCGTTCTGCCCCACTGTTTCTAGGCTGTCATTGAAAATAAGAATTTGTTCTTAACTGACTTGCCTAGTTAAATAAAGGTTAATTTAAAAAAAATGTTTTATCTCCTTTGCCAAGATGATTGTATCAAGTGCAGTTAGTTTGCTTTCCAAATGCACTGTACATAGCTTATATGCTCGGTATACCTGTGCATCTCTGAGCTGAGGTTATATCAATCATTTAATGCTAAGACATAGGCTGTTCCTCAGCCTCTTAATAATTGCAGAACGGTAAACCTAGACACTTGCATCTTATAGTATTCCGAGTGGTGACAAAAGGTTTGCAACCTTGGTTATACCCACTGGATACGATTCTAGGTCTGTAGCATTCACATAGTAATGGAGTCAGATTGATGAATGTAGTTTATTATTATATTTAACATAATGTCTGGATCATTTCCATCCACCTACATAATAGTGACTCCCATTGATAGGATTTTCTATTTTTTCCAGCTACAATATCAGTTATTGTTAAATCTTGGTTCCAGTAGTTTTTCTAAGAGATTGTCAGTTGTATAGGTTTTCTGCAAGGTTTTCTATAGCTTACCTATCATATTAATATCATTTTCTGACTCAAATAGAATTCCCTCAAGATTGCTGTGATGTCCAAAAGATTCCAAATCAACATTGTGATATAAAACCTTTAAGTTGAGTGTATTTGAAGATATCTACATTGGTCCTTCCAAAATGGCTTTTTAGAGCTGTCACTGAGATACATGTATTTCCTATTACCACGTCTTTTACAGTTTCTATGCCTTTAGTTTTCCATGTGGACCAATTTATGGATGCATTCTGAAACGCCGTCCAGGAATTGTTCCATACATTTTATACAATTTGATTCGTCACATGCGCCGAATACAACAGGTGTAAACCTTACCGTGAAAACCTTACTTACAAGCCCTTAACCAACAATGCAGTTCAATAAATAGAGTTCAGAAAATATTTACTAAATGAACTAAAAGTAGAAAATAAAATAAAGTAACACAATAAAATAACAATAACAAGGCTATATACAGGGGGTTGTGTTTCTAGCACAGGAGGCTGCTGAGGAGAGAACGGCTCATAATACTGTCCGGAACGGAGCCAATGGAATGGCATCAAACACCTGGAAACCATGGAAACCATGTTTCATCTATTGTAACATTCCACTAATTAACAGAGTCCGCTAATTCCTGTGGTTTCTAGGGACTGATATTGATTCTTGTAGAATCCGTTTCATCTTCTTCCATATTGTTATTGTGTTTATAACTATGTTGTTCATGTTCTTAGCTTTTTCTTTTGAATATAAACCCGTAAAATATTCTGGGGATGAACACGCACGTCTTCAATATGAACCAAACACCCATTGTTCCTCTTTAGTGCATTTAACTACATGTCGCAAGGTAAAGCCTTGAGTAGTGAGTTGATACAATTCCAAATCTGGAAGGTTAAAACCACCCTCAGATTTAGGAAGATGTGAAACTTTCCTTTTTACTCTATGAATTTTATTTGTCCATATACAGTGTTATGACAGTATACTTTTTAAAGAATGTGGGATAATTGGTATTATGGAAAATAAATACTAAAACTTTGGGAGCCATGCCATTCTTTAGAGGTTTACTCTACTTGCCAGATTGGGAAGATTATTCCATTTAAATACATCTGCTGTCATATTGTTAAGTAATGGAATAAAGTTGTCTTTATATCGTGTTTTGTTATTTGTTGTCACTTATTAAGCATCCAAAGTATTTCATATTTTGTGGTCCAATATTGGTCAGGTACATCAGGAGATCATCTGTAAATACAGGTACATCAGGAGATCATCTGTAAATACAGGTACATCAGGAGATCATCTGTAAATACAGGTACATCAGGAGATCATCTGTAAATACAGGTACATCAGGAGATCATCTGTAAATACAGGTACATCAGGAGATCATCTATAAATACAGGTACATCAGGAGATCATCTGTAAATACAGGTACATCAGGAGATCATCTGTAAATACAGGTACATCAGGAGATCATCTGTAAATACAGGTACATCAGGAGATCATCTGTAAATACAGGTACATCAGGAGATCATCTGTAAATACAGGTACATCAGGAGATCATCTGTAAATACAGGTACATCAGGAGATCATCTGTAAATACAGGTACATCAGGAGATCATCTGTAAATACAGGTACATCAGGAGATCATCTGTAAATACAGGTACATCAGGAGATCATCTGTAAATACAGGTACATCAGGAGATCATCTGTAAATACAGGTACATCAGGAGATCATCTGTAAATACAGGTACATCAGGAGATCATCTGTAAATACAGGTACATCAGGAGATCATCTGTAAATACAGGTACATCAGGAGATCATCTGTAAATACAGGTACATCAGGAGATCATCTGTAAATACAGGTACATCAGGAGATCATCTGTAAATACAGGTACATCAGGAGATCATCTGTAAATACAGGTACATCAGGAGATCATCTGTAAATACAGGTACATCAGGAGATCATCTGTAAATACAGGTACATCAGGAGATCATCTGTAAATACAGGTACATCAGGAGATCATCTGTAAATACAGGTACATCAGGAGATCATCTGTAAATACAGGTACATCAGGAGATCATCTGTAAATACAGGTACATCAGGAGATCATCTGTAAATACAGGTACATCAGGAGATCATCTGTAAATACAGGTACATCAGGAGATCATCTGTAAATACAGGTACATCAGGAGATCATCTGTAAATACAGGTACATCAGGAGATCATCTGTAAATACAGGTACATCAGGAGATCATCTGTAAATACAGGTACATCAGGAGATCATCTGTAAATACAGGTACATCAGGAGATCATCTGTAAATACAGGTACATCAGGAGATCATCTGTAAATACAGGTACATCAGGAGATCATCTGTAAATACAGGTACATCAGGAGATCATCTGTAAATACAGGTACATCAGGAGATCATCTGTAAATACAGGTACATCAGGAGATCATCTGTAAATACAGGTACATCAGGAGATCATCTGTAAATACAGGTACATCAGGAGATCATCTGTAAATACAGGTACATCAGGAGATCATCTGTAAATACAGGTACATCAGGAGATCATCTGTAAATAAGTGTATTTTATATTCATGTTTACCAATACTGATACCTGTTACGTTTGGGTCCTGGCTAATTCTTTCTGCAAGCGGTTCAACTGCCTGTGCAAAACAGGAGGGAGAGGGGGGACATCCCTGTCTTGTTGTAAAGGCTTCTAGGAGTAGTGGGTGGAGGAGTCAGGCACAGAGAGCAGGGTTAGTTCAAAACGTGGATCTTTATTCCAGGAACAGAGTAACGGTCATGCCAAACACAAGGGCGCATAAATACCAAGTCCAACAAACAGGACGAAACTGTCCGGGAAAACGGAATCCACAATAATCCACACACCATGAACAGAAAAACTGGTGCTCATGAAAAACTATCAGTGCTCATGTAGTAGCCTAAACCTATTGATGTTACATTGAGCTGGTTGAATGGCATATGAATGGCAGTCATCCAACATACTCTTATAGAAATAAGGCCGTGGTCATGCAAAAAAGAACGGACCTCCCTCTCTTAAACTCCACCGACCTCCACTGTTATTTACTAATGGGCTCCTGAAACCAGAACTAGCAAGATGTCAGCCTCCATGAACAGGCATATGCAACCGTGAGTAGATAAAGTTCAAAACAACGGTCGGCCATCTTGGAGGCTGTCTCTAGTTCTTATTATACCTAAACGCATTGTGGACTTCCACCATTTTAATGTAGTCAACTGTGTGGGACTTCCCAAATTCATTGGCTGATCCCTCCTGGTGACTCCGTTGGAGTCATGTCCAACTGGGTCATCAGTAGGGATAAACCAATTGCGAAGAAGAAAATGTATCACTTCAAATGGTGAATTGGCAGATTCGATTATGCTGAGCCACAGGGCATCGTTTTATGGCCTGTGATGTAAACGGTAAACAGGCAAATGGGGCAAGGGAGGAATCGCTCTTCTCCAATAGAACAGTAATCTGTGCCTTTCTGTCCTTTAGTCAACAAAGTGCATCATCCAGAAACAAACATCTCTTTCCATTAAATATTTGTTAGAATTTTTTTCATGTGAAAACACAGAATCCTGCTCATTGCGCCAAGTGCTTAATTACATCACTTTTGTTTTTGAGGAGACTTCTCTGTGGGCTTTGAATGTGGCACCTGGCTCCCATCTGGAAGGCAACCCAGTTCCAAAACGAATGACATCAATTTTCACCTCCTTGCAAAAACAAGCCTATCCGGGAGCCCAGGCCAGATTAATTGAATCCCCTCAATGCCGCTGCGTGTTCTGTCACAGACGTTATAATTACACAGATACAAAGATGAGTCCTCTATCCATCTCTATGGACTTGCACCATTGTTCAGAATAAAGAAAGCAGCAGATGTGAAGACGATCATTTTTGTTTCCGTTTCGATTTATTACTACAGGTTGGTAATAGCACGTTTACACTTCCTAATATCGACAGAACATGTCATAACATGATAGGTAACAAATCCGTCAAGGGATTACCAGATTTTGTGTTATTTCTGTGTCGTGATGAAAACGATTTTTACAAGTCATATAACTTGAGATTTGGGGTTTGTCTGAGTTAATGTACACAATTTCGTCAAGGTAATTTAAAAATAATATATTTATTTGAGATTTCTGAGTTCATTTTATATGGTTCTTGGTTGTGTAAAAAATAACTCTCACGAGCTGGTAAAATGGCGGCGCCCGCTGTCTGCGTTTTAACGTCCAGACAGAAGACAATGGACCCGATCATATATTTATGTAGTTGGTGCAGTATATTAACTAATATACATTTGTTCTAACTTATACCGTTATTTATTCGTTTACAATTGTACAATTTATGCTCCCCTCATATATAAACCACGTACAGAAGATGGTTTACTGCCTACTGTACATAGTAAAATGGTGCGCGCCAAATTTTAGTTCACATTTTGGTATGGCAAACGGCTGTGAGGATTTTTCTTCAATATTAATCAGATATGATCACAATTACAATCTTTAGAGAATGCAAATCTCATTTAATGTATGGAAAAACGTATTTGAGTGAACATTATCAAGCCAGCAGCAGGTGAAACAGAACCTGAATTATCTCCCCATCTCCCTGGTTTTATCTAGCTGCTATCACTGTCTAGGTTTAGGATAATTAGCCCATACCAGTGACAAACTTGGCTATGTTATTGATACATGGCAGGACCAAACAAAGGTTAGCTCACTTATTTTGTCAGCTAGAAAGAAACGGACACAAATTTATTCAGAATAGGAGCAAGCTAAGGTTGGCTGATGCCTCTTCAACAAGAAACTGTGACAACATTGACCCTAAACTCCCAAAATAAACTTTCCCATTGAGCAAAATCCACAATCCACCCCTCTAAAGAAAACCTGGCTCCTGGACTACTCCAAAATGCCAACCGATCCACGATGGAATACATGGCCACATTTTGGTTTAGCAAACCATCCATCCACACACACACACACACACAGTTTCGACCCCAGCCACAGGGCCTCTATACAGAGCCATGCCGAGACCTTTTGGGAAGCATGTGCTCAAGCTAAAAAAGGGCAGCCCCCCAAAAAAGTAATTCCCAGCAGCTTTGGTCACAGACTCATAGAGTACCTAGTCGTTAGAGTGTTGGGCCAGTAACCGAAAGGTTGCTGGATCGAATCCCTGAGCTGACAAGGAAAACATTTGTCGTTCTGCCCCTGAGCAAGGCATTTTAACCCACTGTTCCCCGGGCGCCGATGATGTGGATGTCAATTTAAGGCAGCCCCCCCCCCCCTCCACCTCTCTGATTCAGAGGGGTTGGGTTAAATTTGGAAGACACATTTCAGTTGAAGGCATTCAGTTGTACAACTGACTAGGTATCCCCCTGTCCTTTCCTAATACCCATAAAGCCTAGCAGTCAAACATGAAATGGTTCCAAATCATTTTCCCACCATTCATTTTTTCCCATAGGGGATTTTAGAAACACTTAAAATAAGGGCTGCGTTTCGCGTAGACTTATCCCGGCGTAACATTTTGATAACATGAAATACCCCCCCCCTCCAAAAAAGAAGCACTAATTAGCTTCTAATGTGGCTATCATAAAGAACTACAAATGCCATGTTGATCTGGATGAGACTGCCGGAAGTGAAGAAAAAGTAAGAATATCTGGATTAACTATATAACGTTAGCTAAATGTATTAATGGATCAATTGGCTACATTTATTTAAATGACCAATTCTGTGTACCGTCTTGTGCAAGTTTTAAATTGACATAATACCTGTTAGCAAAAGGTGTCAGCTCGAGATGACGTGCAGGAGCTTGCAGGGAATTGTAGTTTTTCATGATGTCTACGTTGACGCTAATTAGCATTTTCAAATCTGAGAGGAAATAGAGCCAAATATATTGGAGGGAAAAAAAGTTGCCTCGTCCGAGAGAGATTTACATGGTTATTAATAAATCCCCTATGATCTGGCCACAGTTCCTGACATTGTACAGCTCTTATTCTGTAATTTCTGGATTTAAAAAAATTATTTCTGGTTTTCTGTGGCTTCATCCAAATTGTGTTCTTATTCAGACTCTTGAAATATTTGCTCTATACAGGCAAAATGTTCCCACAACATGGGAATGTAACTCCGCTCCTTTGTAAAGACAGCAAATAAATGTTGTGTATGTATGGTACATGTTCTTTATGTGCCCTTCAATACACATGAATGACACAAATCCTAATAGAAATCCCCTATGGATTGGAACCATTTCCTTTCTTGGCCGCTAGGTTTTATGGGTATTATGACACCAACACTGTGGGGCTCTATTGAGCTATTATTACAAGGGGAAAGCATCACCATCTGAGGAGTAAAGTATTCAGATAAACTATTTAGAACAGGAAATGCATTGAGGTTTAAAAAGGCTTCTGAATTCCAGTCAAAATAGAAGATTGTAAAAACTTACTGTGGCCTACCATGACTATATCCAACCCAACTCTATGTGTTGCCACTATCATGTATCCTACCATGACTATATCCAACCCAACTCTATGTGTTGCCACTATCATGTATCCTACCATGACTATATCCAACCCAACTCCATTTGTTGCCACTATCGTGTATCCTACCATGACTATATCCAACCCAACTCTGTGTTGCCACTATCGTGTATCCTACCATGACTATATCCAACCCAACTCCATTTGTTGCCACTATCGTGATTCCTACCATGACTATATCCAACCCAACTCCATTTGTTGCCACTATCGTGTATCCCAGTGGTTTGCAAACTTTTTTGACCCGTGACCCACAAAAAGGAGTGGTACAATATTGTGCAATATGCGTGCACACGCCAACATGAGTGCACAATTGCTACGCAAATGTAACCTGTCATTACAGCCATAACATGCACGCTAGGCTACAGAAACAAACTGTGTTTTAACACCTGCATTTGGAGCTGAAAGTCATTCTTGGTAGCAGGCTATATCATGTCACTTCTCTGGAGTCCAGAGCAGAATCAACTAGGGATATATCATGTCACTTCTCTGGAGTCCAGAGCAGAATCAACTAGGGATGTATCATGTCACTTCTCTAGAGTCTAGACCAGAATCAACTAGGGATATATCATGTCACTTCTCTGGAGTCCAGAGCAGAATCAACTAGGGATATATCATGTCAGAATCATACAGCTACTTGTAGAAGAGGAGGTTGCAGGATCAGATGGAAAGCATGTGCTGTCTACACCAGCCATCACTGTGGAGGGCAGCCTGTCTGCAGAGTGCATATGCTTGTTGCCAGCCGGTTACTGTGGAGGGCAGCCTGCCTGCAGAGTGCATATGCTTGTTGCCAGCCGGGTACTGTGGAGGGCAGCCTGTCTGCAGAGTGCATATGCTTTTTGCCAGCCGGGTACTGTGGAGGGCAGCCTGTCTGCAGAGTACATATGCTTGTTGCCAGCCCTGTTCTTCCAAACAAATATCATAATAAATTCTCCATGTTAAATCTTCATCCTATGATATTGAAGGCAGTGTGATGTAACAGCTGCTTATCTATAGACATATAGCCAGTAGGCACCCAAACAAGGCCTGTATGAAATGGGAAAATTATCAATCAAATCACCGAGTTTTGGCAAAGATGAGTCAGTAGTAGAGATGAGTCAGTAGTAGAGATGAGTCAGTAGTAGAGATGAGTCAGTAGTAGAGATGAGTCGGTAGGTAGAAGAGACGAGTCGGTAGGTAGTAGAGATGAGTAGGTAGGTAGTAGAGATGAGTCAGTAGTAGAGATGAGTAGGTAGGTAGTAGAGATGAGTCGGTAGTAGAGATGAGTCGGTAGTAGAGATGAGTCGGTAGGTAGTAGAGATGAGTCAGTAGTAGAGATGAGTAGGTAGGTAGTAGAGATGAGTCGGTAGTAGAGATGAGTCGGTAGGTAGTAGAGACGAGTCGGTAGGTAGTAGAGATGAGTCAGTAGTAGAGATGAGTCAGTAGTAGAGATGAGTAGGTAGGTAGTAGAGATGAGTCGGTAGTAGAGATGAGTCGGTAGTAGAGATGAGTCGGTAGGTAGTAGAGATGAGTCAGTAGTAGAGATGAGTCAGTAGTAGAGATGAGTAGGTAGGTAGTAGAGATGAGTAGGTAGGTAGTAGAGATGAGTCGGTAGTAGAGATGAGTCAGTAGTAGAGGTAGTAGAGATGAGCCGGTAGTAGAGATGAGCCGGTAGTAGAGATGAGTCAGTAGTAGAGGTAGTAGAGATGAGCCGGTAGTAGAGATGAGCCAGTAGTAGAGGTAGTAGAGATGAGCCGGTAGTAGAGATGAGCCGGTAGTAGAGATGAGTCAGTAGTAGAGGTAGTAGAGATGAGCCGGTAGTAGAGATGAGCCGGTAGTAGAGATGAGTCAGTAGTAGAGGTAGTAGAGATGAGCCGGTAGTAGAGCTGAGTCGGTAGTAGAGATGAGTAGGTAGGTAGTAGAGATGAGTAGGTAGGTAGTAGAGATGAGTAGGTAGTAGAGATGAGTAGGTAGGTAGTAGAGATGAGTAGGTAGGTAGTAGAGATGAGTAGGTAGGTAGTAGAGATGAGTCGTAGTAGAGATGAGTAGGTAGGTAGTAGAGATGAGTAGGTAGGTAGTAGAGATGAGTCAGTAGTAGAGATGAGTAGGTAGGTAGTAGAGATGAGTCGGTAGTAGAGATGAGTCGGTAGTAGAGGTAGTAGAGATGAGCCGGTAGTAGAGATGAGTAGGTAGGTAGTAGAGATGAGTAGGTAGGTAGTAGAGATGAGTCGTAGTAGAGATGAGTAGGTAGGTAGTAGAGATGAGTAGGTAGGTAGTAGAGATGAGTAGGTAGGTAGTAGAGATGAGTAGGTAGGTAGTAGAGATGAGTCGGTAGTAGAGATGAGTAGGTAGGTAGTAGAGATGAGTCGGTAGTAGAGATGAGTAGGTAGGTAGTAGAGATGAGTAGGTAGGTAGTAGAGATGAGTCGGTAGTAGAGATGAGTAGGTAGGTAGTAGAGATGATTCGGTAGTAGAGATGAGTAGGTAAAAAAAAGCTGACCACGACTCCATTTTGTTGATCCCTGCCTACAGACAGAAACTAAAACAAGAGGCTCCCACGCTGAGGTCTGTCCAACGCTGGTCCGACCAAGCTGACTCCACACTCCAAGACTGCTTCCATCACGTGGACTGGGAGATGTTTCGTATTGCGTCAGATAACAACATTGACGAATACGCTGATTCGGTGTGCGAGTTCATTAGAACGTGCGTTGAAGATGTCGTTCCCATAGCAACGATTAAAACATTCCCTAACCAGAAACCGTGGATTGATGGCAGCATTCGTGCGAAACTGAAAGCGCGAACCACTGCTTTTAATCAGGGCAAGGTGTCTGGTAACATGACCGAATACAAACAGTGCAGCTATTCCCTCCGCAAGGCTATCAAACAAGCTAAGCGCCAGTACAGAGACAAAGTAGAATCTCAATTCAACGGCTCAGACACAAGAGGCATGTGGCAGGGTCTACAGTCAATCACGGACTACAGGAAGAAACCCAGCCCAGTCACGGACCAGGATGTCTTGCTCCCAGGCAGACTAAATAACTTTTTTGCCCGCTTTGAGGACAATACAGTGCCACTGACACGGCCTGCAACGAAAACATGCGGTCTCTCCTTCACTGCAGCCGAGGTGAGTAAGACATTTAAACGTGTTAACCCTCGCAAGGCTGCAGGCCCAGATGGCATCCCCAGCCGCGCCCTCAGAGCATGCGCAGACCAGCTGGCCGGTGTGTTTACGGACATATTCAATCAATCCCTATACCAGTCTGCTGTTCCCACATGCTTCAAGAGGGCCACCATTGTTCCTGTTCCCAAGAAAGCTAAGGTAACTGAGCTAAATGACTACCGCCCCGTAGCACTCACATCCGTCATCATGAAGTGCTTTGAGAGACTAGTCAAGGACCATATCACCTCCACCCTACCTGACACCCTAGACCCACTCCAATTTGCTTACCGCCCAAATAGGTCCACAGACGATGCAATCTCAACCACACTGCACACTGCCCTAACCCATCTGGACAAGAGGAATACCTATGTGAGAATGCTGTTCATCGACTACAGCTCGGCATTCAACACCATAGTACCCTCCAAGCTCGTCATCAAGCTCGAGACCCTGGGTCTCGACCCCGCCCTGTGCAACTGGGTACTGGACTTCCTGACGGGCCGCCCCCAGGTGGTGAGGGTAGGCAACAACATCTCCTCCCCGCTGATCCTCAACACTGGGGCCCCACAAGGTTGCGTTCTGAGCCCTCTCCTGTACTCCCTGTTCACCCACGACTGCGTGGCCACGCACGCCTCCAACTCAATCATCAAGTTTGCGGACGACACAACAGTGGTAGGCTTGATTACCAACAACGATGAGACGGCCTACAGGGAGGAGGTGAGGGCCCTCGGAGTGTGGTGTCAGGAAAACAACCTCAC
Organism: Oncorhynchus mykiss; assembly: GCF_013265735.2. NCBI lineage: Eukaryota > Metazoa > Chordata > Actinopteri > Salmoniformes > Salmonidae > Oncorhynchus > Oncorhynchus mykiss. Next base: position 122,633 of record NC_048571.1, on the reverse strand, counting down.
ACTTAACGTCAACAAAACAAAGGAGATGATTGTGGACTTCAGGAAACAGCAGAGGGAACACCCCCCTATCCACATCGATGGAACAGTAGTGGAGAGGGTAGCAAGTTTTAAGTTCCTCGGCATACACATCACAGACAAACTGAATTGGTCCACTCACACAGACAGCATCGTGAAGAAGGCGCAGCAGCGCCTCTTCAACCTCAGGAGGCTGAAGAAATTCGGCTTGTCACCAAAAGCACTCACAAACTTCTACAGATGCACAATCGAGAGCATCCTGGCGGGCTGTATCACCGCCTGGTATGGCAACTGCACCGCCCTCAACCGTAAGGCTCTCCAGAGGGTAGTGAGGTCTGCACAACGCATCACCGGGGGCAAACTACCTGCCCTCCAGGACACCTACACCACCCGATGTCACAGGAAGGCCATAAAGATCATCAAGGACATCAACCACCCGAGCCACTGCCTGTTCACCCCGCTATCATCCAGAAGGCGAGGTCAGTACAGGTGCATCAAAGCTGGGACCGAGAGACTGAAAAACAGCTTCTATCTCAAGGCCATCAGACTGTTAAACAGCCACCACTAACACTGAGTGGCTGCTGCCAACACACTGACACTGACTCAACTCCAGCCACTTTAATAATGGGAATTGATGGGAAATGATGTAAATATATCACTAGCCACTTTAAACAATGCTACCTTATATAAATGTTACTTACCCTACATTATTCATCTCATATGCATACGTATATACTGTACTCTATATCATCGACGGTATCCTTATGTAATACATGTATCACTAGCCACTTTATGCTATACTATGCCACTTTGTTTACATACTCATCTCATTTGTACATACTGTACCCGATACCATCTACTGTATCTTGCCTATGCTGCTCTGTACCATCACTCATTCATATATCCTTATGTACATATTCTTTATCCCCTTACACTGTGTACAAGACAGTAGTTTTGGAATTGTTAGTTAGATTACTTGTTATTACTGCATTGTCGGAACTAGAAGCACAAGCATTTCGCTACACTCGCATTAACATCTGCTAACCATGTGTATGTGACAAATAAAATTTGATTTGATTTGATTTGAGGTAGTAGAGATGAGTAGGTAGGTAGTAGAGATGAGTCAGTAGTAGAGATGAGTAGGTAGGTAGTAGAGATGAGTCAGTAGTAGAGATGAGTAGGTAGGTAGTAGAGATGAGTCGGTAGTAGAGATGAGTAGGTAGGTAGTAGAGATGAGTCGGTAGTAGAGATGAGTAGGTAGGTAGTAGAGATGAGTCGGTAGTAGAGATGAGTAGGTAGGTAGTAGAGATGAGTCGGTAGTAGAGATGAGTCGGTAGTAGAGATGAGTAGGTAGGTAGTAGAGATGAGTAGGTAGTAGAGATGAGTCGGTAGGTAGTAGAGATGAGTCGGTAGTAGAGATGAGTCGGTAGGTAGTAGAGATGAGTCGGTAGTAGAGATGAGTAGGTAGGTAGTAGAGATGAGTCAGTAGGTAGGTAGTAGAGATGAGTCGGTAGTAGAGATGAGTAGGTAGGTAGTAGAGATGAGTCGGTAGTAGAGATGAGTCGGTAGTAGAGATGAGTAGGTAGTAGAGATGAGTAGGTAGGTAGTAGAGATGAGTAGGTAGGTAGTAGACATGAGTCGGTAGTAGAGGTAGTAGAGATGAGTCGGTAGTAGAGATGAGTCGGTAGTAGAGATGAGTACGGGTCAGCTGACAGAGGAATGGATGAGACTGAGGCAGGAATTCCTTTAACCATAAAGTGGTGTATTTACTGGGTAGTCTGTGTTGCATCACACAGGAAACAGAATAACATGTATCCAATCAAATTCATAATCACAAAGACCCAATCATAACAATCATTCATTATTAACATAATTAGGTAATTCAGCAATTCAGTTCAATAAGAAGTCAATAGGAATCATCCTTGAGTTATTTAGGCTCGTAACTATTCATCATAATCATGAGAAGAATATAAATAATTAAATCAGTGATCGGTAATTCAGTCTATAATCCCCATCAGTTTGATATCAGAATCGATCAGTTCAGCAAACAATGACGTTTCATATTTCATCCTTTCATGTTTGTCCTCATATGTACATGTCATTTCATTACATATTAACATACATATATCGATGACATAACTGGCCTGTGATGACTGGCCTGGCCTGCCATTTACATTACACAATAGGTTTGAAGCGTGCGCTCCAAGCCGCGTTCCGCTGTAATAACTATAAACAATAACTGATGGCCCGCTCTCCCGATCTCAACGGATAGTTCAGATGAAAGGTAACACATTCGGTGGATTTACGGACGCACAGAACGTCTGGATTAGACGGAGTTAAAGAAGAGGAAGCAGCGAGCTCGGTCGATGGCGATTTCCTCCTTTTAATGAGTTGAGATCTGTCGGACATTTCCACCTGACCTAATTAAAGCGCCCCTGGCCCAGCTGAGCAAGTGGCCATGAATTAAAGGATTCTTCCACCAACGCCTTTTGTACAGTCATTGATCAACAATCAAGACGTGCAACGTTTTGGTTCTGAAGCATGGATGAGAATGTATAAAAGACTTGCGGGCAGTGGGTTCAGAACAACAACAAAAAAACATATATATATATATATTACACACACCACCGCCGAAAAGTGCATTTTGGACACTGGAAGGGCAAAAGGGAATGTGCTCTGCAGAGGGAGAGCCCTTTCTGTGCACGTACCTGTCTCTATACGTAAACATTAATCTCCATCGTGACCAAAACTACTATTTTATCCCGTATGTTTGCACGATTTATAGTATGACAGCGCCAGAAGTTAGCTACTAACATCTAGCAGACATGTTACTTCAGCGTTAATCGTTGTGGTTAGGTTTAAAAATCACATTAAGAAGAGATGGCCAAGTTGATTTAGATGGAACACGTGAGCTGAATGCGGTAGCTCTGTAGTTAGCTAGCCTTAGCATAGTAAACTAGCACTGCCACTTACCCGGTGAAACTATAATGCTCTGTCTCTGCTGCTGCTGGCTGTTTGTGATACTTTCTAACCACGTTGTTGGTATGGACAGCATCCAATTTGAAAAGTAACGTTGTGCTGAAGCCCTCCTTCCATTGTTGATAGCCATGAAAGTTAAATGTCCCCCGCAGATTGACGAGTCGATGTCAAATTCGCCCGCACTTTTTAAAGCGTTTCATTTGCGTGGCCATTGAGAAAATCACATTTGCACAGCAAGCGTTGCTACAACCTGCTACCACACAAAGCTTGGTCCTCTTGATGAATAAAAATGCAATTGCTAGCTAGCTCTATCCATAATACTAACCCACACGGTTGTTTTGTTTACCCACGAGGACAGCGCATTCAGAAAGTATTCAGACCCTTTTTCTTTTCCCACATTTTGTTACGTTACAGCCGTATTCTAAAATGGATGAAATAAAATGTTTTCCGCATCAATCTACACACAATACCCCATAATGACATCACAATACCCCATAATGACAAAGCGAAACAGGCTTTGAAAGATTTTTTTGCAAATGAAAAATCAATAAATAACAGAAATACCTTATTTGGGTACATATTCAGACCCTTTGCTATGAGACTCGAAATTGAGCTCAGGTGCATCCTGTTTCCATTGATCATCCTTGAGATGTTTCTACAACTTGAGTGGAGTCCACCTGGGGTAAATTCAATACTTGGACATGATTTGGAAAGGCATATACCTATTTATATAAGGTCCCACAGTTGACAGTGCATGTCAGAGCAAAAGCCAAGCCATTTGGTAGAAGGAATTGTCCGTAGAGCGCCGAGACAGTAGTTGGTATAGTAATAATTTAGGCTAATAATATAACTCAATCTCTGCTTGCAAAAAAGACTGTTCAATGCATGGCTGAGCACGTAGGTCCATAGAATAGGCGAGCTATATCAGATACGTTTCTTGGCCTTTTAGAAAGATATTTAATGCTATTCTAGTACACTCTATATGACTGGACACATTAGAAGAATATTTGTCAAATCGAAAAAAGATCCTGGGTAGCCTAGTCTACTCTGCTAACAATGACAAACAGATCAATACAAATGACGTATCCTTAAAATAGGCCTACGAGAAGGGGAGACGCACAAATTTGTCAGTTATGTCTGAGTGTTGGAGTGTGCCCCTTGCCGTCTGTAAATAAATACATAACAAACTAGAAAATCATCAGCTTAATATTAGGAATTTGATGTATGACATTTACTTTAACTTTTTACTTTCACTCAAGTATGAATATTTAGTACTTTTTCCACCACTGACCAATGGTTTTTGAGTGAAACAATACAGTGTAGACAAGGTTATTCAGTAAAATAGTACATAGTGCTCCCTACAGCATACTGTAACCTTGAACTAGATGGTTTGTGATTCATTTATGCATTATTTGAATGTAGGAAATCTACTATAGGTTAAGTGCACTTACGTTGTGTAATTTAACGTGTGCACTCGTCTAATGTGAATGAATGTTGTCAATGCTTAGCTACTTGAGCTGTTGAAATGAGATAGTTGAAAAATGAAATATATTTTTTTTAGAATAAGAAAGTGCCAGAACTGTCAAGAAAATAACTTTTGTGTCCGTTTCTCTTTAATACTACTGGCCAACTCAGATTAAGTCTGAGGCTGGTAACATCAACAGTGAGGACAAACCAGCCTGCCTCTCTCCTTCCGCACTTGAGTCCAAGCCTACAGTCACTGGGTCCTGATTGTGACAGTGGAGCCCAGTTTACACTGCAGGATCCAGAGATGGCATCAGTGAAGCTGGAAGACAGCAGTCAAACACTGGAGCTGAATGTCAACATTAAAGATGAAGAAGAGGAGGAGAAGATTGGGACATCTGTTAGTCATGGTAAGAGCAGGTTCTATCTCTCTATGAGTTATCTTCATAAGCTAGACCTCCATAAGCTATCACCCAGTCTTGCTAGGTAGTATTCTGTAATTCTGACTCACACATGACCCCTGACATTCTATTGCTTGTGTATTTCATTCCAACTTCCCACTGTGCATGAAATGTTACAGTAGAACTGTTTCATGATGAACTGTTTCAGTGAGAAGGTAGATGTTACTTCATTCTACTGAGACTTGCATAGTTTGACACTAGTATTGTCAGAATTTGCTTGATTAAATTCCAGTTATTTCAGGAAGATCACTGAAATTACAATTCTCTTCAATGCCTTTCAAAGAGGAACATTTGAAATAGAAATTTGGTTTATTTGAATTGACTAATTAAAAATTGAAATTGACCCCAACCCTGGTAGTTACTAACCCTTGTGATAATGAGTGGAGGATGATATGGCATGTATACATTTGACATGAATATCACACCAACTGACTGGTTCTTCTGATGTTGTTCACACAGGAGACCATGTTGAGACATTATCTACATCCAGAGAGCAACAGCAGGAAGATCACAGAGCTAAGAAGTCTCACCACTGCCCACATTGTGAGGAGATTTTCCCATTTCTATCAAAGCTAAAAATACACCTACAAATACACACAGGAGAGAAGCCTTATTCCTGCACTGACTGTGGGACGCACTTCACAACATCAAAGGCTCTGACAGTTCATCAGAGAGTGCACACTGGAGAGAAGCCTTACTCCTGCTCTGACTGTGGGAAGAGTTTCTCAGGATTGGGTCACTTAAAAAGACACCAACGTATACACACAGGAGAGAAGCCTTACTCCTGCTCTGACTGTGGAAAGAGTTTCTCGCAACTGAGCAGCTTAAACTCGCACAAACATATACACACGGGAGAGAAGCCTTACTACTGCTCTGACTGTGGAAAATGCTTCACAGCATCATTTGAGTTAAAAGTTCATCAGAGGACACACACAGGAGAGAAGCCTTACTACTGCTCTGACTGTGGGATGAGTTTCTCTCAACAGAGTAGCTTAAAGTCACACCAACGTATACACACAGGAGAGAAGCCTTACTCCTGCTCTGATTGTGGGAAGAGTTTCTCTCATCAAAGCAGCTTAAAATCACACCAACATATACATAAAGCAGAGAAGCCTTACTCCTGCTCTGACTGTGGGAAGTACTTCACAACATCAGCTGAGCTAAAAGTTCACCAGAGAACACACACAGGAGAGAAGCCTTACTGCTGCTCTGACTGTGGGAAGAGTTTCTCTCAACAGAGCAACTTAAAAACACACCAACTTATACATACAGGAGAGAAACCTTTCTCATGCTCTGACTGTGTGAAGTGCTTCACAACATCATCTGAGCTAAAAGTTCACCGGAGAACACACACGGGAGAGAAGCCTTACTCCTGCTCTGACTGTGGGAAGAGTTTCTCTCAACAGAGCAACTTAATAACACACCAACGTATACATAAAGGAAAGAAGCCTCATCAGTTCTCTCAGGCCAGTTAAGATTAGTCACTCCATCACTTCATTCTCATCTCATAAAGGAAGTGGTAACAGTGAATTTGATAACATTACGAGAGAGTAACACACTGTTGTAATCCTATTGTTTCTCACTGTGAGAACTGTGCAGAGAAAAGGGAGCATTATAGAACATTAGCCTCTCTTTACTTTACTGATCAGTATTCACCTTGTCAGTTCCAGTGTGTTTTGTTAGCTTCTACTGTAAAGATATTGAGATTACCTTGGATTTGCCCTTATCGTTGAAAACCCTCTGAGAGATCTCTTGTTAAAACAATGGAGGGAGGTACTGCTTCCCTCTGCAGTTTTCTGTTGGAATGAGTTAGTAGACACAACATGCGTCAGATAGAGATGGTGTGATGATCAGTTTTCTGTGGGAATGAGTTAGTAGACACAACATGTGTCAGATAGAGATGGTGTGATGATCAGTTTTCTGTGGGAATGAGTTAGTAGACAACGTGTCAGATAGAGATGGTGTGATGATCAGTTTTCTGTGGGAATGAGATACAACATGTGTCAGATAGAGATGGTGTGATGATCAGTTTTCTGTGGGAATGAGTTAGTAGACACAACATGTGTCAGATAGAGATGGTGTGATGATCAGTTTTCTGTGGGAATGAGTTAGTAGACACATGTCAGATAGAGATGATGTGATGATCAGTTTTCACCTTTAGTTTGGGTGGATACTTTTATTCCTACTAAATGTTTTTTGTTTAATGATACACAGGTTATAAAACAAAGGGGTTTATTAAATTGTCTTTTAAAACTAGATTCACTATTTTAGTCATTGATGATTAATGTATTTGGATAACTGCAATGAATGTCATTGAATTACTACTGAAAAATAAATGTTCTACATACATTTTTGCTGGTCAACCTCTGGGTTATCTTTACAGAAAATACAATGTTTTTGTTGCCATTCAAAATATATTTACATGAATCTACTCAAAAAACATGTCAATACACCTTTACACATCACCACGGGGACAAGCCACTTTGCTAGCCACCAATATTTTTCTACAATGCATACAAATATATGGTAATCAGTATAAAGGACTTACATGTTTTCTTATGTAAAACCAGTTAAATAAAATTAAAAACGTATTTGTCTATTTTCATTTCCAATAGTTTTATAAAGTGCCACAGTCCACAGCATTACCACAACAATTCAAGAATGGCCCACTTACTATTGGGGAATTAGAATTCAAGAATTCTATTTAGCATTTTGGGACAAAGTAGCTCCCGTGTTTACACATGACAACACATATGTCACTTAATTCAGTGCTTCCTAGTTCCATGTATCAAACAGTTATTTCAGTTATACTAAAATCTGTCAAATCTGTAGGATCCCCTGCTGTTTACAAGGTGCACCTGTGTAATGATCATGCTGTTTAAATCAGCTTCAGGTGGATGGATTATCTTGGCAAAGGAGAAATGCTCACTAAAAGGGATGTAACCAAATTTGTGCACAAAAGTTAAGAGAAATAAGCTTTTTGTGCATGTAGAACATTTCTTAAAATGTTTACATGTTGCGCTTATATTTTTGTTCAGTATAGTCTGAACATGTAAACTTTTTTTTATGGAAAATAAATGCATGTTTCTGGTCGATGCACCTAGCTGCCTTGTTGACAACATAACAGAGAGGCAAAGATTACTGTTTGGAGGGCTCCTCCCTCCCTGCTTTTTGCACTCAGTGAGAGCACACAATTAAAAATGTTTTAAGTACTATTAATTTAACAAAATGATGAATATGCTTGGGTTGACTGCACAATGTTATTTCAATACGGTTCAATAAGGATAGAAGATAGAATAGTCAAACAGGGAGAAACCAAAATGGAGGTCTGGTGAGGTGACCAAACAATAGTGACACTACATGGAACATTCATTCTTGAACTGAGGTGGCCTTCCATCTTGCAAACCCTTTCATAAACCCCATTGTTAGAGTTTAATATACTGTATCCCCAGTACTATATTGAGCATCAGGCTGTCGAAACGCAGTTTGGTTATGTAAATAGTCTTGTAGAACTGTGGTATTGATGGTCCATTTGAGGGTGAGTCATTAATATGAATGTTCAGAGTGAAAGAGCTGTGAACTCTCCTGTGATGGCCCACGTCTACCACAACCTTTCCTATTGTGTTAGTAAGCACCACAGCATTTTAGGAAGCCAGTGTTCAAAATGTAAAAAATATATAAAAAAAATCAACAACCCCCCCTCCCAAAAAAAATCTGGAAAACATTGAAGAACCACAGCACAATGACATGAAGGTGGAAGAATGGCGCTGCTAAAATCAAACATTAATCTCCTGAGTACAAACCATCGAATCTTGAGTACATACCTAGTCCCCTGAATACAAACCTAGTAATCTTACATACAGGCCTTCAAATAGTGAACTACTCTTTTAATGGACTGGTAGGTGCTATGAAAGGGGTGTTTAAAAAAATGAAATCTTTGTATTTCCTTCATTAGTCCATTGTTATTACAATGCCAAAAATGTTGCATGTTTCCTGTTAGCAATCAAGTTTTCAAGATAGAGCACTTTCAGTACTGAGGAAAAAGTGTGATGATGCAAATGATACGCAAATGAGCAAAATGATAATTGCATCATCACACTTTTTGATCTGTACTGCAGTGTTTCTTAATCCTGGTGCAGGGGACCAAAGAGGTGCGTTTTTTTTTTTTTTTTGCCCCTAACACTCACACACTGGATTCAACTAAGCAACTCAAGCCTTTGAATTGAATAAGGTATGTGAGTGCGAGGGCAAAAACACACATGTACACCCCTTTGGGACCAGGATTGGGGAACACGGCTGTACTGAAAGTCCTCCATCTTCAGAACTTCACTGTTGACGTGTACATTATTTGGGATTGTATACAGGGTGATGAAACCAATGTGTACATTTGTCATTTTAATGAACTATCCCTTTAATTGGAGTTTCATTGGAGTTTCATTTAGTTAGAGATGGATTTGCTCTAAGCATGTGCTATAAATAAACATTATCTTAAGGAGGCTAGGCGAACCTAACGAGTGTGCTCTCATACTCCCTTAAAAGACCTTTGCTTAAAAAAAGAGAAAAAAGTCGGCAGCTGTATGTCCACTTTGAGACGCCATAGACCCCTTTCTGTGTTTACAAACATAGGTCACAAAATGGCATCATAATATATGCACATAATTCTTCCAAACTCTTTCGAATGGGAAGCATGCTTGCACCTTAGACAAACTGATGTGAAAAAATGATGTGTTACAAATGATTTCAGTAGTCCTACATTGTCACAAGTAAGGGTACAATGGGGGAATTGCTGACATAAAAAAAGCAACGTTTGGGGGAAAAAATGGTATGTAGATTAAGGTCACGCTTAGGTGAGTAAACTGTAAAGGGAAATTAATGGCTACAGTTACCCTGGTAGAAGATTATGGCATAGGGTTTCACACAGGTGTGTTAATCTAGTTTATCAGTTTTATTTAGAAATTATTTGGTAAGTAATACTTCAAAGCTAAGTCTAGTTGTCTTCTTTTAATTATTTTAATAAAATATGTGGGGGTGGAAATGGTGTTGCACATGTCACCATTAATATCAGCACTACCTGCACATTCATTTTCATTGTACTTTATTTGTGGATCCTTTTCCATACAATCCATGATGTACAATTGCACTAAATATTATTTGAATATTTAAAATCCCAGCAGTCTTTAAAAAGACATTCAGGAGCAAAAGGTTTTTAATAGTTGTTTTAAATTCATGAAACAAATTGGAATGTAAAAGAACGTTAAAGAACACTGGAATACAACATTTTACAACAATAACGTAACTAATTAATTCAGTGTAACATTGATGTGGCGACTCTCTTATGCTCTGCTATTGCACAATTCTAATTTGTATAAAGGTCAAAAATAAAGCGATCCCCAGTAAAATTGGAGCACTCATGAGCCCACCTCCTGCACTGCTCAGACCTAATCTAGTCCCTACTGAAATAGGGGGAGAGATGCCAATTTAAAAGCTCTCTCAAACGCTTAGCTAGCTATCTAGCTACATGACATAAAATGCTGTGTAAAATATCTACAAGGCTATGAAGTAACGTTAACTCTAAAGCGGTCAGTCACTAGTGCAAACATTTACAACTGCAATTAAGCTACGGTATCTTTTTAATGTATTTTACCTCAGACGATCTGGAAGGAAGGTTGTTAACTAGCACTCCTAGCAGCTTTTGCTGACGAGCTAGCATTTACTGCTAGTGAAGTTGCTAGCCAGCAAGTTAGAATAAACTAGTACTAACTGTGTCATTAACTGTGTTCGAATACTAACATACTGTATACTACATACTTAATGAGTGTATGCTACATACTATTAGTTCATTTTAGTATACTGTAAATGAACAGTATGCTCTCAGTTGAGCGTACTAGCTCTTCACATGTCTAGCTAGTTATAGCGTAACAAATTACTAGTTAGACATTTTACGACTTTGGGTGTGTTCTTAAATTAAATCTGGAGTGCCTGGGTGTGTTCTTAAATTCAACCTGGAGTGCCAGGGTGTGCTCTTAAATTCAATCTGGAGTGCCTGGGTGTGTTCTTAAATTCAATCTGGAGTGCCTGGGTGTGTTCTTAAATTCAATCTGGAGTGCCTGGGTGTGTTCTTAAATTCAACCTGGAGGGCCTGGGTGTGTTCTTAAATTCAACCTGGAGTGCCTGGGTGTGTTCTTAAATTCAATCTGGAGTGCCTGGGTGTGTTCTTAAATTCAATCTGGAGTGCCTGGGTGTGTTCTTAAATTCAACCTGGAGTGCCTGGGTGTGTTCTTAAATTCAATCTGGAGTGCCTGGGTGTGTTCTTAAATTCAACCTGGAGTGCCTGGGTGTGTTCTTAAATTCAATCTGGAGTGCCAGAGTGTGCTCCAAAATTCAGAGCATTGTCAGATTGTCCGTTTGTAAATTCAGAGCGCACATTAGACACTCGGGCTGAGGAATAGGGTTGATTTGAGCACTCTGACCTTACAACAGCATTCAAACACCCAAACTAACATTGGCTAGCTTGCTAGCTACTTCCAGACTCAAATGAGACCACTCTGACCATTTGACTCGCCCTAGCAGAGCTAGTTAAGCAGTTTTCATGTTATCCAGAGCGTTGGTGACTGTAACTGTGCTGCTGGCAACAATTTAATGACGCTTTTTTTGCGTTTACTGACACCGGCCATATTCAACGAGTGTTGAGCGCTCGTAAATTCATTATTCTGCGTTCTGGTACACTCAGATGAGAAAAATCAGGGTAGATAACTCTGAAATCGGTGTGGATAGCCCGAGCAAATTTATGAAAGAACCCGAATGTACATTGAGATTGCACAACGTCTATACCATTTAGCCCAGGGGTTAGTTACCCCCAAGTAGGGCGAGTTGCCCCCAACACACTCATCCACCATATTACAACTTTACAATTTTTTCCCCAAATGTTTCTCTCTAAACAAGTTATTATTTATCTTAAGGCTTTCCTACTTGTATGTTTTAAAAAACTATTATAGATCTAACTTAATTAATATATATCTACAACTTTTTTTTCCATAATATATATGTATTTTTTTTACCACAAAATAATTTGGTGTAAATATCTCCAAAAGTTGTGATGACACAAAGGAAATTGGGAAAATAATTTGGTGTGGTCCTAATGTGAAATATAGGGGGGGGGGGGGGGGGGTGTTGAACAACTCTGGAGAGACCTGAAAATAACTGTGCAGCGACACTCCCCATCTAACCTAACAGAGCTTGAGAGGATGTTTCCCTCAATCCTGACCAGTCTCCCAGTCGCTGCCACTGAAAAACATCCCCACAGCATTCAGGCCATAGAGTTTAATCTTGGTTTCATCAGACCAGAGAATCTTGTCCTTTAGGTGCCTTTTGGCAAACTCCAAGCGTACTGTGATGTGACCATTTACTGTGGAGTGGCTTCCGTCTGGCCACTCTACCATAAAGGCCTGAATGGTGGAGTGCTGCAGCGATGGTTGTCCTTCTGGAAGGGTCTCCCATCTCAAGAGGAACTCTGGAGCTCTGTCAGACTGACAATCGGGTTCTTGGTCACCTCCCTGACCAAGGCCCTTCTCCCCCGATTGCTGAGTTTGGCCGAGTGGCCAGCTCTAGGAAGAATCTTGGTGGTTCTAAACTTCTTTAAGAATGATGGAAGCCACTGTGTTACTGGGGACCTTCAATGCTGCAGAAATGTTTTGGCACACTTCCCCAGATCTGCGCTGACACAATCCTGTCTCTGGGGGTCTATACGGACAATTCATTCGACCTCATGTCTTGGTTTTTGTCCAAGGAATTGAATTTACCACAGGTGGACTCCAATCAAGTTGTAGAATGATCTCAAGGATGATCAATGGAACAGGATGCACCTGAGTTCAATTTCGAGTCTCATAGCAAAGTGTCTGAATAATTATGTACATAAGGTATTTCTGTTTTATATTTTTTATACATTTGGAAAAAGGTCCAAAAACCTGTTTTCGCTTTGTCATTATGGGGTATTGTCTGCATATTTTATCAATTTTAGAATAAGGCTGTAAAGTAACAAAATGTGTAAAAAAAGGGGTCTGAATATTTTAAGAATACTCTGCAAGACATGGCAGAGCCAGGGTGAAATTAATCAAATTTGATTTGATTTGATTTGATTAGTTGTTGGCTTTTCTTCCAGGAAGCTCCGCGCATGCGCGCATCATTCTTCAGGATACGCCAGAATTGTGCAGTCGAGACGAAACTTCTGTTTCCGTTTCAAATATATTACTACTGGTATGTAATAGCACGTTTTAAGATCGAAAGAACATGTCATAACATGCTAGGTAACAAATACGTCAAGGTATTATCACGTTTGTTAAAGTTTTTTTTGTGCTATTTTTGGGTCAAACCGCGTGAGTGAACTTGATCACTTTTTTACAAGTTTATTTATTTCACCTTTATTTAACCAGGTTAAATAGGCAAGTTGAGAACACCTTTATTTAACCAGGTAGGCTAGTTGAGAACACCTTTATTTAACCAGGTAGGCTTGTTGAGAACACCTTTATTTAACCAGGTAGGCTAGTTGAGAACAAGTTCTCATTTACAATTGCGACCTGGCCAAGATAAAGCAAAGCAGTTCGACACATACAACGACACAGAGTTACACATGGAGTAAAACAAACATACAGTCAATAATACAGTATAAACAAGTCTATATAGGATGTGAGCAAATGAGGTGAGAAGGGAGGTAAAGGCAAAAAAAGGCCATAGTTAGATAGTTTGTGTTAGTCTGAGTGGATGTATATCATTTCGTCAAGGTAATTTCATAAAGGATACATTTCTTTGAGATTTCTGGGTTCGTTTTACATGTCGTTTTTGGTTTTGTGTAAAATGGCGGCTCCTATCAGGTCTGCGTCAACACACTTCAGTGTCGGCACTGAGGGTGGAGCAGAGAATTTCACGGTTGCACTACTGTTTTGAAGCTAAATGTAATGATTATCAGTTTTCTACATGTGTACTAATATTCAGAGACATTCAGTTGTTTCTGTCTATCTGTAAATGTTACTATGGTGTGAATGGAAATGCTATTGGTTTTTGATTTTAATAATACAGTGAAGACAAGGTTATTCAGGAAAATAGTACATAGTGCTGCCTAAAACATACCTTGTACTAAATGTTTTTGTTGTTGTAATTTATGCATTTATGTGAATTCAGGAAATCTACTATAGATTAAGTGCATTAACAGTTGTGTAGCCTAATATAAAGTGTATACTTTGTCTAGTGTGAATTAATTAATGTTTTGTCAATGCTTAGTTACCAGATCTATTGAAATGAGATCAGTTCTTGACTTGGACAGGAGCTCACTGGAGCTGAGTACCGTCACCTCAAATTTCTACTGTTTGAGCTCATGTTCCTCTTATAGAATATTAGCTTAACTGTGTTGTGGAGCTCCTGCACCTAAATATAAACAATATTTTTAAAGAATAAAGAAAGTGCCAGAACTGTCAAGAGTAACTTTTGTGTTCGTTTCTCTTTATTACTACAGGCCGACTCAGATTAAGTCTGGGGCTGGTAACATCAACAGTGAGGACAGACCCCAGCCTGCCTCTTATTGGGAATTTTCCAGTAAATGTGTGCACATTATACATCTTAGAGTAGTCAGCAGAATAAGTGCACTCTATATGTGTCTAGGTCATTAGGCACCATTAAACATGCACCTGTCTTGGGAGTGGGCATGTCTGTTTATTTTTGTACCATTGCTATGGCCTAATATTTACTGTTGCTATGGTTACACCACAAATGCCCTACATGCACCTGTCTTGGGAGTGGGCGTGTCTGTTTATTTTTGTACCAATGCTATGGCCTAATATTTACTGTTGCTATGGTTACGCCACAAATGGAATCTATGCCCTAATGTGAAACCAAGCTAAAATTAGTGCAAGGCAATAAGATAAGGGTGGGTAAATGCCAGAGGGGATGAAACATTAACATAAAGAGGAGTTACTATGTGTGTGAGGTAAGGAGGAAAACTGTATAAAAAAGTTTGTGCCAAGGCTGGAAAGACATTGACTGAATATTTCCACGACACTCTCTCCTTCCACACTGAGTCCAAACCTACAGTCACTGGGTCCTGATTGTGACAGTGGAGCCCATTTTGCACTGCAGGATCCAGAGATGGCATCAGTGAAGCTGGAAGACTGCAGTCAAACACTGGAACTGAATGCCAACATTAAAAATGAAGAAGTGGAGGAGAAGATTGGGAAATCTGTTTCTCATGGTAAGAGCAGGTTCTAAGTTTGTGTTTTTCATTCCAACTTCCCACTGTGCATGAAAGGTTGCTGTAGAACTGTTTCATGATGAACTGTTTCTATGAGAAGGTAGATGTTATTTCATGCTACTGCCTAGGGATGCAAGATATATCGGTGAACATATCGGATGTGTAGTTTAACGCCGATGTGCAAAACCGATGTCAAAGCTGACGTGTGTAACGGATGTGAAACGGCTAGCTTAGTTAGCGGTGCGCGCTAAATAGCGTTTCAATCGGTGACGTCACTTGCTCTGAGACCTTGAAGTAGTAGTTCCCCTTGCTCTGCAAGGGGAACCCATCGCTTTTGTGGAGCGATGGGTAACGATGCTTCGTGGGTGTCAGTTGTTGATGTGTGCAGAGGGTCCCTGGTTCGCGCCCGGGTATGGGCGAGGGGACGGTCTAAAGTTATACTGTTACACGTGCATACAAATGTATTTATATAGCCCTCCTTACATCAGCTAATATATCAAAGTACTGTACAGAAACTCAGCCTAAAACCCCAAACAGCAAGCAATGCAGGTGTAGAAGCACGGTGGCTAGGAAAAACTCCCTAGAAAGGCCATTACCAAGGAAGAAACCTAGAGAGGAACCAGGCTATGAGGGGTGGCCAGTCCTCTTCTGGCTGTGCCGGGTGGAGATTATAACAGAACATGGCCAAGATGTTCAAATGTTCATAAATGACCAGCATGGTCAAATAATAATAATCACAGTAGTTGTCGAGGGTGCAACAAGTCAGCACCTCAGGACTAAATGTCAGTTGGCTTTTCATAGCCGATAATTGAAAGTATCTCTACTGCTCCTGTTGTCTCTAGAGAGTTGAAAACAGCAGGTCTGGGAAGGTAGCATGTCCGGTGAACAGGTCAGGGTTCCATAGCCGCAGTTGAACCGCAGGCAGTTGAACAGTTGAAACTAAACTGGAGCAGCAGCACGGCCAGGTGGACTGGGGACAGCAAGAAGTCATCATGCCAGGTATTTCCGAGGCATGGTCCTAGGGCTCAGGTCCTCCGAGAGAGAGAAAGAAAGAGGGAATTAGAGAGAGCATACTTAAGTTCACACAGGACACCGGATAAGACAGGAGAAACACTCTAGATATAACAGACTGACCCTAGCCCCCGACACATAAACTACTGCAGCATAAATACTGGAGGCTGAGACAGGGGTCAGGAGACACTGTGGCCCCACCCGATGATACCCCCGGACAGGGCCAAACAGGCAGGATATAACCACCCACATTGCCGAAAGCACAGCCCCCACACCCCTAGAGGGATATCAACCACCAACTTACCATCCTGAGACAAGGTCGAGTATAGCTCACAAAGATCTCCGCCACGGCACAACCCAAGGGGGGACGCCAACCCAGACAGGAAGACCACATCAGCGACTCAACACACTCAAGTAATGCACCCCTCCTAAGGATGGCATGGAAGAGCACCAGTAAGCCAGTGACTCAGCCCCTGTAATTAGAGTTAGAGGTTAGAGGCAGAGAATCCCTGTGGAGAGAGGGAAACCGGCCAGGGCAAGGGCGGTTCACCTTCACAGTCCTGGGCCAGACTACACTCATTCATATGACCTACTGAAGAGATGAGTCTTCAGTAAAGACTTAAAGGTTGAGACCGAGTCTGCAAGTCTCTCACATGGGTAGGCAGACCATTCCACAAAAATAGAGATCTATAGGAGAAAGCCCTGCCTCCAACCTATATAACGTAGGTACAGGACGTAATGAACTCACGTGAAATTTTGCGCTACAACACAGCATTCCTAACTTAGCCCACTATGTCTGCTGTGTGGATCGAGCAGTCATTTGAAAGAGTAAGGACATTTCAGTGAAACAAAGGCGAAATCCATTAAAGCCAAGATAATGGAATTCATTGCCCTTGACAATCAACCGTTATCTGCGGTGGGTGATGTTGGCTTTCGCCGACTGGTCAAGCACCGGTCAACACAACCAAGTGCGCTAATTTTCCGATGTTGCCCTACCGGAGTTACACAGTAATATTGTCACTGCTATTAGCTTCACGACATACATACTATGGAACGCCGTTTGGGTCTTTGCGTGTCAAAAAAGACACAGTTGCACTGTCAAAGCTGTACAAAAAAAGGTCTGCAAACAAGCAAACACCGGCCACGAACTATGTATTTACAATACCACGTTGGTAATAAAGCATCATTTGTTCGAACGCAACTTTTGGGGTAGCTAGCTTTAGCCTGGTACCTTAGCTAGCACAAATACAACCAGCCAATGACCAGTAGAAACTGCAGTAATTTTAATTATTCTTAGCAATGATTTAGGAATCATTGTAAGTATTAGCTAGGTTGCCACTTGATGTTCGCCTATTGAAAATGAACTTCAGTTCATGAAAATAAATAGCTAGCCAGCTACTTAACCCTGTTGCCGAAAGTTTCCGTTATAAGCAGCCAACTAGCTTCATCTGGCTAGTGAGGCTCGACTGGACCGGGTTATGTGTTGTGAAGCTAGCCACAATAAGCTAGCCACAATTAGGCACAAAAGTGGAATTTGCCGTTGGTCTTCAAAATAAAAGTATGTCATTTACAGTGATGCCAATGAATACAAATAGTAGAATTATGCCAAAGTCCACTATTGTGGCTAGCAACTGAAACAGATTATGTCGGTTTGCTATGTTTTTGGGGAAGAACATTGTTTGCATCCATTAGCTTTTTTTTAATGACCAGCACTGTAGGTGTACGAGACAACTAGCATCATAGCATATGTAGTGATGAATCGTTGACATATGAAATACAAGTGAGAGTGTAATCAATGTGTAATAACTAAGTAAACGTGTAAAATTAATATGTGACGGGAAGTCATATTCAGGTCCTGATTGGTCAACAAGCTTATTTGACACGTCAAAAAGTGTTATTTGACATGTATATTTTTCGACACGCAAAGACCCAAACGGCGTTCCATAGAAATCCTGGTTGAGAATGAAACGACTGAACAAATGAACGAAACAGCACAGCAAGTAAGTGAAATAACTAGGTTTTGATTATGTTGTACTGGTAATGGGGACATATGTAAATGTCAACAAAATAACTTTTTGGTGTGTGTGTCCGTAACCTTTATTTAACTAGGCAAGTCGGTTAAGAACAAATTATTTTTTACAATAACGGCCCGGACTACGCTGGGCCAATTGTGCGCCGCCCTATGGGACTCCCAATCACAGCCGGTTGTGATACAGCCGAGAATCAAACCAGGGTTTGTAGTGAAGTCTCTAGCACTGAGATGCAGTGCCTTAGACCGCTGCGCCACTCGGGAGCCCCTTGAAGTGTTGAAGGTCCCCAAGAACACAGTGGCCTCCATCATTCATTCTTTAAATTTGTATTTTATTTGTTCCTAGTAGGACAATCAACAATTACAGAAATACAATTGATTGTTTTATTCCCCCCCCCCCCAACACAAAGACAGACAAAAACATATACCAACCAGACAAATAAATAACAAGTTAACGTTGATGTCAACTTTGTGAACAGAGTGCCCCATGGTGGCGGTGGGGTTATGGTATGGGCAGGCATTTATTTTCAGCAAACTTAACATGTGTACATTTTTGTATGAACATAAGATTCAACAACTGAGACATAAAGTGAACAAGTTCCACAGACGTGATTAACAGAAATTGAATAATGTGTCCCTGAACAAAAGGGGGTGGGGGGGTCAAAATCAAAAGTGGCCACCAGCTGCATTAAGTACTGCAGTGTATCTCCTCCTCATGGACTGCACCTGATTTCTAGGACACATCTGCACATTTCTTGAGCTCTGAAGTGCTCGTGTGCAATAACTTAATAATAAATAATTCACCTTTGCATTCCTTCCAAACAATGCAATTTAAAAAAAAACTTCTGCAAAGGGTAATGTTTACAAATATTAGTCCACTCTGTTCATAACAGATTTTAGTTTTGGGAACAGAAAACTGTTTTGAGTCATTCATTAAGTTATGTAAATTCAAGAAATCTACTATAGGTTAAGTTTAGTTACGTTGTGTAGCGTGTACTTTTGTCTAATTTGAATTAATTCATGTTTTGTTGTCAATGCTTACCTACCTGACCTATTGAAATGAGATGGACAGGAGCTCACTGGAGCTGAGGACCAGCACCTCAATGTTCTACTGCTTCAGCTCATGTTCCTCTTATAGAAAAATAGCTCAACAGTATTGTGTATCTGAATAATAACAGTACTGGCACCCATAATGAGTACATACACCTATTTCAGTCCAAGTAAGGCACTGAATTTGATAATTGAACAAGAAGAAATAGAATATATTTTAATTGAGAATAAAGAAAGTGCCAGAACTGTCAAGACAATGAACTTTTTGTGTCTGTTTCACATTGTTACCTCAGGACGACTAGAATTAAGTCTGAGGCCGGTAACATCAATTGTGAGGACAAACCCAGCCTGCCCCTCTCCTTCCACACTATGTCCAAACCTACATTCACTGGGTCTTGATTGTGACAGTGGAGCCCAGTTTGCACTGCAGGATCCAGAGATGGCATCAGTGAAGCTGGAAGACTGGAAGATTGGGAAATGTGTTTCTCATGGTAAGAACAGGTTCTATCTATCCAAGTTTGTTATTCATTCCAACTTCCCACTGTGCTTGAAAATGTGCAGTAGAACTGTTTCACGATGAACTGTTTCAATGAGAAGGTAGATGTTATTTCATGCTACTGAGACTTGCATGGTTTAACACCATTATTGCCAGCATTTGTTTTATTCACTGGGCTATCTGGAGTGATCAGATAGGAGACTGAAGAAGTGAAGTAGACAAACTGCTGGTGTTTTTAAAGTTCTATGATTGAATTTATTTTAATTTTTTAAATGTACATTTATTTATTATTTACATTGACATCCTACATCCTGCCAAACCCGGACGATGCTGGGCCAATTGTGCACTGCCCTATGGGACTTCCAATCATGTGATACAGCCTTGTTACCAACCCTTGTGATAGTGAGTGGAAGATGATGTGACTCATAATTTTAACGACTTTAAGAAAGGTTTTATTCTCTTTTGTTTTGTACAGCCTATTGATATGAATAAATATGTCACCTGGTACAGCAGAAGAGGACTGGCCACCTCTTTTAGCATGGTTCCTCTCTACGTTTCTTCCTAGGTTCCTGCTTGCTAGGGAGTTTTTTGTGTGACCACTTTGCATCTACATCTGCATTGCTTGCTCTTTGGGGATTGAGGCTGGGTTACTGTAAAGATCTTTGTGACAACTTCTGATGTAATAAGGGCTACATAAATACATGTGATTGACATGTATATCACATCAACTGACTGGTTCTTCTGATGTTGTTCATACAGGAGACCACGTTGAGACATTCTCTACATCCAGAGAGCAACAGCAGGAAGATCACAGAGCTAAGAGGTCTCACCACTGCCCACATTGTGAGGAGATTTTCCCATTTCTATCAAAGCTAAAAATACACCTAAAAATACACACAATAGAGAATCGGTATTCCTGTACTGACAGTAGGAAGAATTTCACAACATCAAAGGCTCTGACAGTTCATCAGAGAGTGCTTACAGGAGAGAAGCCGTATTCCTGCTCTGACTGTGTAAAATGCTTCACAACATCAACTGAGCTAAAAGTTCACCAGAGAACACACACAGGAGAGAAGCCTTACTCCTGCTCTGATTGTGGAAAGAGTTTCTCTCAACTAGGCACCTTAAAACACCATGAACGTATACACACGGGAGAGAAGCCTTACTCCTGCTCTGACTGTGGAAAGAGTTTCTCTGTACTGGAACACTTGAAAGCACATGAACGTATACATACAGGTGAGAAGCCTTACTCCTGCTCCGATTGTGTTAAATGCTTCACAACATCAACTGGGCTAAAAGTTCATCAGAGAACACATACAGGAGAGAAGCCTTACTCCTGCTCTGATTGTGTAAAATGCTTCACAACATCATCTAGGCTAAAAGTTCATAAGAGAACCCATACAGGAGAGAAGCCTTACTTCTGCTCTGACTGTGCTGTGAGTTTCTCTCTACTGAGCCACTTAAAACGACATGCACATATACACACAGGAGAAAAGCCATACTCCTGCTCTGACTGTGGAACGAGTTTCTCTCTACTGAGCCATTTAAAACGACATACACATATACACACAGGAGAGAAGCCTTACTCCTGCTCTGAATGTGGAAAGAGTTTCTCTGTACTGGGTCACTTAAAAAGACACCGACATGTACATACGGGAGAGAAGCCTTATTCCTGCTCTGACTGTGTAAAATGCTTCACAACATCAACTGAGCTAAAAGTTCATCAGAGAACACACAAAGGAGAGAAGCCTTACTCTTGCTCTGATTGTGAAAAATGCTTCACAACATCAACTGGGCTAAAAGTTCATCAGAGAAAACACACAGGAGAGAAGCCTTACTCCTGCTCTGATTGTGTAAAATTCTTCACAACATCAACTGGGCTAAAAGTTCATCAGAGAACACACACAGGAGAGAAGCCTTACTCCTGCTCTGACTGTGGAAAGGGTCTCTCTCGAATGGGCCAGTTAAGAAGACACCAACGTAAACATAAAGGAAATAGGCCGTACCACTGATCTGACTAGAAAATGTTTTAAAACAACAGCTGAGCTAAAAGTTAATCAAAGAACACACAGGAGAGAAGCCTGACTCTTGCTCTGATTTTGTTAAATGCTTCACAACATCAACTGGGCTAAAAGTTCATCAGAGAACACACACAGGAGAGAAGCCTGGGCAATGTAAAAACACACCAACAGATACACACTTAAGAGAAGCCTTATCACTTCACTGACTGTGATAATATATTCTACAGACTGGGCCATTTAAAAAGACACCAATGTATACATAAAGGAGAGAAGCCTCATCAGTTCTCTCAGACCAGCTAAGATTAATCACGCCACTTAATTCTCATCTCATTAAGTAATTGGCAACGTTGAATTGGCTCAAATAAAGAAAGTGTAGAACACTCTATTGTAATCCTATTGTTTCTCACTGTGAGAGAAGTGTGCAGAGGAAAGGGGGCGTTTATAGAATGTTAGCCTCTCTTTACTTTACTGATCAGTGTGCACCTTGTCGGTTTTGGTGAGTTTTGTTAGCTTCTACTGTAAAGATATTGAGCTGACCTTGGATTTGCCCTTAAGGTTGAATATCCTCTGTGAGGCATCTCACAATGGAGTGGTTGACTGGGTGGTACTGCTTCACTCTGCAGTTTTCTGTGGGAATGAGCTAGTAGACACAACATACACTGAGTGTACAAAACATTAAGGACACCTGTTCTTTCCATGACATAGACTGACCAGCTGAACGCTATGATCGTTAATGATGTAGTTTTTGTGTATTTATTATGGATCCTCAATAGCTTTCAGCAAAAAACAAGAAACTGCGGTTGCAATGGGCTAAGGAATGAAAACACTGGAAAATTGGAAGCATACTGCCTGGTCTGATGAACCCTGGTTCCTGCTGTTTCATGCTGATGGGAGGACTGGGGTATGGAGGAAACCACGAGGACATACATCCAGTGGTGGAAAAAGTACCAAACTGTCAGACTGAGTGAAAGTAATGAAACCTCAATAGAAAATGACTCAAGTAAAAGTGAAAGTCACCCAGTAAAATACTACTTGAGTAAAAGTCACCCAGTAAAATACTACTGGAGTAAAAGTATTTGGTTGTAAATATACTTATGTATTAAAAGTAATTGCTAAAATATACTATATAAGGAATGGAAACACTGGACACTAGAAAATTGGAAACATACTGCCTGGTCTGATGAATCCCTGTTCCTGCTGTTTCATGCTGATGGGAGGACTGGGGTATGGAGGAAATCACGAGGACATACATCCAGTGGTGGAAAATGTACCTAACTGTCATACTGAGTGAAAGTAATGAAACCTCAATAGAAAATGACTCAAGTAAAAGTGAAAGTCACCCATTAAAATACTACTGGAGTAAAAGTATTTGTTTGTAAATATACTTAAGTATCAATAGTAAAAGTATGAATAATTTCAAATTCCTGAAATTAAGCAAACCAGATGGCACAACTGTGTTGTTTTTTATAACACGGATAGCCAGGGGCTCACTCCAACACTCAGACATAATTCACAAACGAAGCATTTGTGTTAAGTGAGTCCGCCAGATCAGAGGCAGTAGGGATGACAAGAGATGTTCTCTGTTTAGAGAGTCCACCAGATCAGAGGCAGTAGGGATGACAAGAGATGTTCTCTGTTTAGTGAGTCCACCAGATCAGAGGCAGTAGGGATGACAAGAGATGTTCTCTGTTTAGAGAGTCCACCAGATCAGTGGCAGTAGGGAGGACCAGGGATGTTCTCTGTTTAGTGAGTCCACCAGATCAGAGGCAGTAGGGAGGACCAGAGATGTTCTCTGTTTAGTGAGTCCACCAGATCAGTGGCAGTAGGGAGGACCAGGGATGTTCTCTGTTTAGTGAGTCCACCAGATCAGAGGCAGTAGGGAGGACCAGAGATGTTCTCTGTTTAGTGAGTCCACCAGATCAGAGGCAGTAGGGAGGACCAGGGATGTCCTCTGTTTAGAGAGTCCACCAGATCAGAGGCAGTAGGGATGACCAGGGATGTTCTGTTTAATGAGTCCACCAGATCAGAGGCAGTAGGGAGGACCAGGGATGTTCTCCGTTTAGTGAGTCCACCAGATCAGAGGCAGTAGGGAGGACCAGAGATGTTCTCTTGTTTAGAGAGTCCGCCAGATCAGAGGCAGTAGGGATGACCAGAGATGTTCTCTGTTTAGAGAGTCCGCCAGATCAGAGGCAGTAGGGAGGACCAGAGATGTTATCTGTTTAGTGAGTCCGCCAGATCAGAGGCAGTAGGGATGACCAGGGATGTTATCTGTTTAGTGAGTCCACCAGATCAGAGGCAGTAGGGAGGACCAGGGATGTCCTCTGTTTAGAGAGTCCACCAGATCAGAGGCAGTAGGGATGACCAGAGATGTTCTCTGTTTAGAGAGTCCGCCAGATCAGAGGCAGTAGGGAGGACCAGAGATGTTCTCTGTTTAGTGAGTCCACCAGATCAGAGGGAGTAGGGAGGACCAGAGATGTTCTCTGTTTAGTGAGTCCACCAGATCAGAGGCAGTAGGGAGGACCAGAGATGTTCTCTGTTTAGTGAGTCCACCAGATCAGAGGCAGTAGGGAGGACCAGAGATGTTCTCTGTTTAGTGAGTCCACCAGATCAGAGGCAGTAGGGAGGACCAGAGATGTTATCTGTTTAGTGAGTCCACCAGATCAGAGGCAGTAGGGAGGACCAGAGATGTTCTCTGTTTAGTGAGTCCGCCAGATCAGAGGCAGTAGGGATGACCAGGGATGTTATCTGTTTAGTGAGTCCACCAGATCAGAGGCAGTAGGGAGGACCAGGGATGTTATCTTGATTAGTGAGTCCACCAGATCAGAGGCAGTAGGGATGACCAGAGATGTTCTCTGTTTAGTGAGTCCACCAGATCAGAGGCAGTAGGGAGGACCAGAGATGTTCTCTGTTTAGTGAGTCCACCAGATCAGAGGCAGTAGGGAGGACCAGAGATGTTCTCTGTTTAGTGAGTCCACCAGATCAGAGGCAGTAGGGAGGACCAGGGATGTTCTCTTGATTAGTGAGTCCACCAGATCAGAGGCAGTAGGGATGACCAGAGATGTTCTCTGTTTAGAGAGTCCACCAGATCAGAGGCAGTAGGGAGGACCAGAGATGTTCTCTGTTTAGAGAGTCCACCAGATCAGAGGCAGTAGGGAGGACCAGAGATGTTCTCTGTTTAGTGAGTCCACCAGATCAGAGGCAGTAGGGAGGACCAGAGATGTTCTCTGTTTAGTGAGTCCACCAGATCAGAGACAATAGGGATGACCAGGGATGTTATCTGTTTAGTGAGTCCACCAGATCAGAGGCAGTAGGGAGGACCAGAGATGTTCTCTGTTTAGTGAGTCCACCAGATCAGAGGCAGTAGGGAGGACCAGAGATGTTCTCTGTTTAGTGAGTCCACCAGATCAGAGGCAGTAGGGAGGACCAGAGATGTTCTCTGTTTAGTGAGTCCACCAGATCAGAGGCAGTAGGGAGGACCAGGGATGTTCTCTTGATTAGTGAGTCCACCAGATCAGAGGCAGTAGGGATGACCAGAGATGTTCTCTGTTTAGAGAGTCCACCAGATCAGAGGCAGTAGGGAGGACCAGAGATGTTCTCTGTTTAGAGAGTCCACCAGATCAGAGGCAGTAGGGAGGACCAGAGATGTTCTCTGTTTAGTGAGTCCACCAGATCAGAGGCAGTAGGGAGGACCAGAGATGTTCTCTGTTTAGTGAGTCCACCAGATCAGAGACAATAGGGATGACCAGGGATGTTCTCTTGATTAGTACGTGAACTGGACCATTTTATTTCCTGTTCTAATTGTAAAAACGTACTTTTGGCTGTCAGGGAAAATGTATGTAGTAAACGGCACATTCTTTTCTTTCGGAATGTAGTGAAATAAAAGTAATTGTCAAAAATATAAATAGTAAAGTGCAGATACCCCCCCAAAAACTACTAAAGTAGTTCTTTAAAGCTTTTTTTGCTTAAGTACTTTACACCACTGCATGCATCCACTCCGTGTGTCAGCATTGCAGGCTGGTGGTGTGATGGTGTGGGGTGTGTTTTCAGGACACACATTGGGCCCCTTGATAAAAGTTGAACAACATTTGAATGCCACAGGATATCTAAACATCATTGCCAATCAGGTGCATCCCTTCATGGCAGCAGTGTATCCATCTGCAAATAGATTTCTTCAGCAGGATTATGCCACAAGGCTTGTCCAGGAATGGTTCCAAGAACATGACAGTGAATTCAGTTTACTGAAGTGGCCTGACGAGTCACCAGATCTCAATCCAATTGTGCATCTGTGGGAGGAGATGGAACGAGCTATTCGGAGTAGATATCATTTCCCAGCCAACTTGACACAATGGTGGGAAGCATTGGAGTCAACAAGGGCCAGCATCCCTGTGGAACGTTCTCAACACTTTGGACAGTCCATGTTCTGATGCATTGAGGCTGCTCTCTCCTATCCGTGTGTGTCAGAAAAGATGGTCTGATGATCAGTTTTTAGCATTAATTTGAGTGAATTGTTTTATATTACTAAACAACTTTTATTTAATGATAAACAGCCTATGAATCGACTACTTGTGTTTATTAATTTGTATTTTAATACTAGATTCATTATTGTAGTCATTGATGATGAATGTATTTGAATAACTGTGTTGAAGTTAATTGATCTGGCGGCAGGTAGAAATGAGTAAAAATAAAGAAAAACCCTTGACTGAGTGGGTGTGTCTCTTGTACATATCCAGAAGTGGACCTAGAAGTTTGTCCTTAATTATCTTCTACATATCTATTGGGAGCCCGTCTGGACCTGCCTTTTTACCTCCCTTCATATTGAAAATAGATGTTTCAACACAATCCAATTCCTTTTCCAGATCCAATTTAGTGTCTTCTGACAGAGGGAAAATCAAAACCTGATTAGTTAAGTTCTCAGGAGATCCAAAGTTGTAAAATGTATAATTTGCCCCATAATACCTTGTTGTGATATTTCACATAACTAGTATGTGCTTTGAAAGCCTCCCATCTGGTAGTCGCTGACGTTTGGTCAGTGTTCAATGTAAAATAAACATCTATATGCACTACAACATAATGTAAGACGTCTGGGTCCTGTAACCATCTGGGATGCAAACGCCATCTAGGAGGATCCTTTTACTAGTTTTGTATCCCTATAGAATAATGACAGGTGAAAGGTCACTCAGAACAATACTATCATATCCACTTCCTGCTACATTGGGAAGCAGTGAGCAAGAAACTAAAAAAGTAATCTATAGGAGAATGATTTAAATGTCGATGAGTAACGTGATTACTCCCTTTTCCTCGGGTTCTGAATCCTCCGAGGTTCACATAGATTAAAGTCCGTAAAGAAATGCTGTAATTTCTTTCTACTTTGCGAATGGAAAGTGTCTAACCAGAAGAGTGATCTAGAGGAGGACCAATTAAAATCCCCTGCCATTTGGAAGGGAGGTTATCAATAGAAATGGGATCATCATCAGGACCATAAACATTAACCAGATGAAGATGCTCATTCAAAGAGGTTCCTGTGTCAAAATATATATCTACCAGATGTATCAGTTATAATATTATCCACTTGAAACGGAACCGATTAGTGAATTAAAACCATAACGCCATGAGAATGAGAGGAGAAACAGGATGCTATTACTTGCCCTTGCCATCTCCTGTGTACTTTAAGTAGCACATTCTTCAACAAGTGAGTTTCTTGTAGGAACACAATAGACGAATGAAGTTGTTTAAGCCCAGTAATCACCTGTTTAAGCTTGGATAGTTTACAAACTCTACAGACATTCCACAAAGTAAATTTCAGTGTTAGATTTGAAGTAATTTAACCAAAGATGTAAACATGGAATAAGCTATAGCATAAAGATATATCTAAAATATGTTTAGTAACCAGAAGGACCTCATTAATATTTTGTAGTGAGAAAAATATGTAAAGATCTGTTGGAACAAACAAAAAGAAATCTATGCTAACAACAGGTAAACACTGAACCCCATTCCACTGTCTCCCTAACCGAGACATCCAACTCTTCCCCTCCCACCTCCCCCTAATCGTAGCCTGGTGGACGACTGATCCATTAAAGGGAGCAGTCTAACCTAACGACGCTAAACAAAACAAAGTGTCTCCTGCCTTCTCTCGGCCATTACTCCTCACGAGCAAAACAAAAGGCATATCTAGCAAGATGATATGTGATATATCACAACAAAAGGTGTATCTGGCAAGAGATGTGAAATATCAAATCAAATCAAATTTATTTATATAGCCCTTCGTACATCAGCTGATATCTCAAAGTGCTGTACTGAAACCCAGCCTAAAACCCCAAACAGCAAGCAATGCAGGTGTTGAAGCACATTGGCTAGGAAAAACTCCCTAGAAAGGCCAAAACCTAGGAAGAAACCTAGAGAGGAACCAGGCTATGAGGGTGGCCAGCCCTCTTCTGGCTGTGCCGGGTGGAGATTATAACAGAACATAGCCAAGATGTTCAAATGTTGATAAATGACCAGCATGGTCAAATAATAGGTCTGGGACAGGTAGCACGTCCGGTGAACAGGTCAGGATTCCATAGCTGCAGGCAGAACAGTTGAAACTGGAGCAGCAGCATGGCCAGGTGGACTGGGGACAGCAAGGAGTCATCATGCCAGGTAGTCCTGAGGCATGGTCCTATGGCTCAGGTCCTCCGAGAGAGCGAGAGAAAGAAAGAATTAGAGAGAGCATACTTAAATTTACACAGGACACCGGATAAGACAGGACAAATACTCCAGATATAACAGACTGACCCTAGCCCCCCGACACATACACTACTGCTGTCATGTACTGTCATGTTGTGTCTTGTCTCTGTCCTTTCCCTTCACCCTGTCTCCCTCTGCTGGTCGTTGTTAGGTTACCTTTCCACCCCCTCTTTCCCCCAGCTGTGCCTTGTCTCCTCCTAACCACCTCGTCACCCCTTTTCCCACCTGTTCCCTTTTTCCCTCTGATTAGTCCCCTATATCTCTCTCTGTTTTTGTTCCTGTCCTTGTCGGATTCTTGTTTGTTGTGTTTCATGCCTGAACCAGACTGTCGTCATGTTTGCTGTAACCTTGTCTTGTCCTGTCGGAATCTGCCGGTCCGTCTGAGCCTACCTATGTTTGGTAATTAAAGAAGCTCTGTTTAAGTTAATTCGCTTTTGGGTCCTCATTCACGCACCGTAACAGAAGAATCCGACCAAGAATGGACCCAGCGACTTCGGATCCTCTCCACTCAGCCGTCGGGATCCAGGGAGCGATGCTAGGCAGACACGAGCAGGAAGTGTCTGCTGCTCGACATGCCGTTGAGACCCTGGCCACCCAAGTCTCCAACCTCACAGAACAGGTTCACCATCTCCGCCTCGATCCACCGGCCACTTCCAGGGCTTTCGAATCTCCGGAGCCCAGAATCAATAACCCGCCGTGTTACTCTGGGGAGCCCACTGAATGCCGCTCGTTCCTCACCCAGTGTGATATTGTGTTTTCTCTCCAGCCCAACACTTACTCCAGGAGCACTGCTCGTGTCGCCTACGTCATATCTCTCCTTATTGGACGGGCTCATGAGTGGGGCACGGCAATCTGGGAGGCAAGGGCTGAGTGTACTAACCAGTATCAGGACTTTAAGGAGGAGATGATACGGGTTTTTGATCGATCTGTTTTTGGGGAGGAGGCTTCCAGGGCCCTGTCTTCCCTATGTCAAGGCAATCGATCCATAACAGACTACTCTATTGAGTTTCGCACTCTTGCTGTCTCCAGTGGCTGGAACGAGCCGGCCTTGCTCGCTCGTCTTCTGGAGGGTCTCCGCGCAGAGGTAAAGGATGAGATTCTCTCCCGGGAGGTTCCTTCCAGCGTGGATTCCTTGATTGAACTCGCTATTCGCATTGAGCGACGGGTTGATCTTCGTCACCGAGCTCGTGGAAAGGAGCTCGCGCTCTCCGTCGCCCCCCTCTCCGCATCACTACCATCTTCCTCTGCCGGCTCGGGTGCTGAGCCCATGCAGCTGGGAGGTATCCGCATCTCGACTAAGGAGAGGGAACGGAGAATCACCAACCGCCTCTGTCTCTATTGCGGTTCCGCTGGTCATTTTGTCACTTCATGTCCAGTAAAAGGCCAGAGCTCGTCAGTAAGCGGAGGGCTACTGGTGAGCGCTACTACTCCTGTCTCTCCTTCAAGATCCTGCACTACCTTGTCGGTCCATCTACGCTGGACCGGTTCGTCAGCTTCCTGCAGTGCCTTAATAGACTCTGGGGCGGAGGGCTGTTTTATGGACGAGACCTGGGCTCGGGAACATGACATTCCTCTCAGACAGTTAAAGGAGCCCACGGCCTTGTTCGCCCTGGATGGTAGTCCTCTCCCCAGGATTCAGCGTGAGACGCTACCTTTAACCCTCACTGTTTCTGGTAATCATAGTGAAACCATTTCTTTTTTAATTTTTCGTTCACCTTTTACACCTGTTGTTTTGGGCCATCCCTGGCTAGTTTGTCATAATCCTTCCATTAATTGGTCTAGTAATTCTATCCTCTCCTGGAACGTCTCTTGTCATGTGAAATGTTTAATGTCTGCTATCCCTCCTGTTTCCTCTGTCTCTTCTTCACAGGAGGAGCCTGGTGATTTGACAGGGGTGCCGGAGGAATATCACGATCTGCGCACGGTGTTCAGTCGGTCCAGGGCCACCTCTCTTCCTCCACACCGGTCGTATGATTGTAGTATTGATCTCCTTCCGGGAACCACCCCCCCCCGGGGTAGACTATACTCTCTGTCGGCTCCCGAACGTAAGGCTCTCGAAGATTATTTGTCTGTAGCTCTTGACGCCGGTACCATAGTCCCCTCCTCCTCTCCCGCCGGAGCGGGTTTTTTTTTTGTCAAGAAGAAGGACGGGTCTCTGCGCCCCTGCATAGATTATCGAGGGCTGAATGACATAACAGTGAAGAATCGTTATCCGCTTCCTCTTATGTCTTCAGCCTTCGAGATCCTGCAGGGAGCCAGGTTTTTCACTAAGTTGGACCTTCGTAACGCTTACCATCTCGTGCGCATCAGGGAGGGGGACGAGTGGAAGACGGCGTTTAACACTCCGTTAGGGCACTTTGAATACCGGGTTCTTCCTTTCGGCCTCGCTAACGCTCCAGCTGTCTTTCAGGCATTAGTCAATGATGTCCTGAGAGACATGCTGAACATCTTTGTTTTCGTTTACCTTGACGATATCCTGATTTTTTCACCGTCACTCCAGATTCATGTTCAGCACGTTCGACGTGTCCTCCAGCGCCTTTTAGAGAATTGTCTTTTTGTGAAGGCTGAGAAGTGCACTTTTCATGCCTCCTCCGTCACATTTCTCGGTTCTGTTATTTCCGCTGAAGGCATTAAGATGGATCCCGCTAAGGTCCAAGCTGTCATTGATTGGCCCGTCCCTAAGTCACGCGTCGAGCTGCAGCGCTTTCTCGGCTTCGCGAACTTCTATCGTCGTTTCATCCGTAATTTCGGTCAGGTGGCAGCTCCTCTCACAGCCCTTACTTCTGTCAAGACGTGCTTTAAGTGGTCCGTTTCCGCCCAGGGAGCTTTTGATCTCCTCAAGAATCGTTTTACATCCGCTCCTATCCTTGTTACACCTGACGTCTCTAGACAGTTCGTTGTCGAGGTTGACGCGTCAGAGGTGGGCGTGGGAGCCATTCTTTCTCAGCGCTCCCTCTCTGACGACAAGGTCCACCCATGCGCGTATTTTTCTCATCGCCTGTCGCCGTCGGAACGTAACTATGATGTGGGTAACCGCGAACTGCTCGCCATCCGGTTAGCCCTAGGCGAATGGCGACAGTGGTTGGAGGGGGCGACCGTTCCTTTTGTCGTTTGGACTGACCATAGGAACCTTGAGTACATCCGTTCTGCCAAACGACTTAATGCGCGTCAGGCGCGTTGGGCGCTGTTTTTCGCTCGTTTCGAGTTCGTGATTTCTTATCGTCCGGGCTCTAAGAACACCAAGCCTGATGCTTTGTCTCGTCTCTTCAGTTCTTCAGTAGCCTCCACTGACCCCGAGGGGATTCTCCCTGAGGGGCGTGTTGTCGGGTTGACTGTCTGGGGAATTGAGAGGCAGGTAAAACAAGCGCTCACTCACACTCCGTCGCCGCGCGCTTGTCCTAGGAACCTTCTTTTCGTTCCCGTTCCTACTCGTCTGGCCGTTCTTCAGTGGGCTCACTCTGCCAAGTTAGCCGGCCACCCTGGCGTTCGGGGTACGCTTGCTTCCATTCGCCAGCGTTTTTGGTGGCCCACCCGGGAGCATGACACGCGTCGTTTCGTGGCTGCTTGTTCGGTCTGCGCGCAGACTAAGTCCGGTAACTCTCCTCCTGCCGGCCGTCTCAGGCCGCTTCCTATTCCTTCTCGACCGTGGTCTCACATCGCCTTAGATTTTGTCACCGGACTGCCTTCGTCAGCGGGGAAGACTGTTATTCTTACGATTGTCGATAGGTTCTCTAAGGCGGCTCATTTCATTCCCCTTGCTAAGCTTCCTTCTGCTAAAGAGACGGCACAAATCATCATCGAGAATGTTTTCAGAATTCATGGCCTTCCGTCAGACGTCGTTTCGGACAGAGGTCCGCAATTCACGTCTCAATTTTGGAGGGAGTTTTGCCGTTTGATTGGGGCTTCCGTCAGTCTCTCTTCCGGCTTTCACCCCCAGTCTAACGGTCAAGCAGAACGGGCCAATCAGACTATTGGTCGCATCTTACGCAGTCTTTCTTTTCGTAACCCTGCGTCTTGGTCAGAACAGCTCCCCTGGGCAGAATACGCCCACAACTCGCTTCCTTCGTCTGCGACCGGGCTATCTCCTTTTCAGAGTAGCCTCGGGTACCAGCCTCCGCTGTTCTCATCTCAGTTCGCCGAGTCCAGCGTCCCCTCCGCTCAGGCTTTTGTCCAACGTTGCGAGCGCACCTGGAAGAGGGTCAGGTCTGCACTTTGCCGTTATAGGACGCAGACTGTGAGGGCTGCTAATAAGCGTAGAACTAAGAGTCCTAGATATTGTCGCGGTCAGAGAGTTTGGCTCTCCACTCAGAACCTTCCCCTTAAGACGGCTTCTCGCAAGTTGACCCCGCGGTTCATTGGTCCGTTCCGTATTTCTCGGGTCATTAATCCTGTCGCAGTTCGACTTCTTCTTCCGCGATACCTTCGTCGCGTCCACCCGGTCTTCCATGTCTCCTGCATCAAGCCCGTCCTTCGCGCCCCCGCTCGTCTTCCCCCCCCCCCCCCCCCATCCTTGTCGAGGGCGCACCCATCTACAGGGTCCGTAGAATTTTGGACATGCGTCCTCGGGGCCGTGGTCACCAGTACCTCGTAGATTGGGAGGGGTACGGTCCTGAGGAGAGGAGTTGGGTTCCCTCTCGGGACGTGCTGGACCGTGCGCTGATCGAGGATTTCCTCCGTTGCCGCCAGGTTTCCTCCTCGAGTGCGCCAGGAGGCGCTCGGTGAGTGGGGGGGTACTGTCATGTACTGTCATGTTGTGTCTTGTCTCTGTCCTTTCCCTTCACCCTGTCTCCCTCTGCTGGTCGTTGTTAGGTTACCTTTCCACCCCCTCTTTCCCCCAGCTGTGCCTTGTCTCCTCCTAACCACCTCGTCACCCCTTTTCCCACCTGTTCCCTTTTTCCCTCTGATTAGTCCCCTATATCTCTCTCTGTTTTTGTTCCTGTCCTTGTCGGATTCTTGTTTG
Source organism: Oncorhynchus mykiss (assembly GCF_013265735.2). NCBI lineage: Eukaryota > Metazoa > Chordata > Actinopteri > Salmoniformes > Salmonidae > Oncorhynchus > Oncorhynchus mykiss. The sequence continues at coordinate 89,187 of NC_048571.1, read as the reverse complement.
TTGTGTTTCATGCCTGAACCAGACTGTCGTCATGTTTGCTGTAACCTTGTCTTGTCCTGTCGGAATCTGCCGGTCCGTCTGAGCCTACCTATGTTTGGTAATTAAAGAAGCTCTGTTTAAGTTAATTCGCTTTTGGGTCCTCATTCACGCACCGTAACAACTGCAGCATAAATACTGGAGGCTGAGACAGGAGGGGTCAGGAGACACTGTGGCCCCATCCGATGACACCCCCGGACAGGGCCAAACAGGAAGGATATAACCCCACCCACTTTGCCAAAGCACAGCCCCCACACCCCTAGAGGGATATCAACCACCAACTTACCATCCTGAGACAAGGCAGAGTATAGTATATCACAACAAAAGGTATATCCCAAGAAACAAAGAGATCTTTTGTTGAATCTGACAATTCATCTTAATGGTTGTACAGTCAGTCGTCTCAAATAAAACTGTGAAGGACCTCGGCGTTACTCTGGACCCTGATCTCTCTTTTGAACAACATATCAAGACTGTTTCAAGGACAGCTTTTTTCCATCTACGTAACATTGCAAAAATCAGTAACGTTCTGTACAAAAAGGATGCAGAAAAATGAATCCATGCTTTTGTCACTTCTAGGTTAGACTACTGCAATGCTCTACTTTCCGGCTACCCGGATAAAGCACTAAATAAACTTCAGTTAGTGCTAAATACGGCTGCTAGAATCCTGACTAGAACCCCCAAAAAGTATCATATTACTCCAGTGCTAGTCTCCCTACACTGGCTTCCTGTCAAGGCAAGGGCTGATTTCAAGGTTTTACTGCTAACCTACAAAGCATTACATGACCTTGCTCCTACCTATCTCTCTGATTTGGTCCTGCCGTACATACCTACACGTACGCTACGGTCACAAGACGCAGGCCTCCTAATTGTCCCTAGAATTTCTAAGCAAACAGCTAGAGGCAGGGCTTTCTCCTATAGAGCTCCATTTTTATGGAATGGTCTGCCTAACAATGTGAGAGACGCAAACTCGGTCTCAACCTTTAAGTCTTTACTGAAGACTCATCTCTTCAGTGGGTCATATGATTGAGTGTAGTCTGGCCCAGGAGTGTGAAGTTGAACGGAAAGGCTCAACTCGTCGTGTTTGGAGGACAAAGAATGCTGAGTTGCATCCAAAGAACACCACACCTACTGTGAAGCATGGGGGTGGAAACATCATGCTTTGGGGCTGTTTTTCTGCAAAGGGACCAGGACGACTGATCCGTGTAAAGGAAAGAATGAATGGGGCCATGTATCGTGAGCTTTTGAGTGAAAACCTCCTTCCATCAGCAAGGGCATTGAAGATGAAACGTGGCTGGGTCTTTCAGCATGACCTTGAATATGTGGACATCTATAAGTACCTAGATGTCTGGCTAGACTGTAAACTCTCCTTCCAGACTCATATCAAACATCTCCAATCGAAAATCAAATCTAGAGTCGGCTTTCTACTCCGCAACAAAGCCTCCTTCACTCACGCCGCCAAACTTACCCTAGTAAAACTGACTATCCTACCGATCCTCGACTTCGGCGATGTCATCTACAAAATTGCTTCCAACTCTCTACTCAGCAAACTGGATGCAGTTTATCACAGTGCCATCCGTTTTGTCACTAAAGCACCTTATACCACCCACCACTGCGACCTGTATGCTCTAGTCGGCTGGCCCTCGCTACATATTCGTCGCCAGACCCACTGGCTCCAGGTCATCTACAAGTCCATGCTAGGTAAAGCTCCGCCTTATCTCAGTTCACTGGTCACGATGGCAACACCCACCCGTAGCACGCGCTCCAGCAGGTGTATCTCACTGATCATCCCTAAAGCCAACACCTCATTTGGCCGCCTTTCGTTCCAGTTCTCTGCTGCCTGTGACTGGAACGAATTGCAAAAATCGCTGAAGTTGGAGACTTTTATCTCCCTCACCAACTTCAAACATCTGCTATCTGAGCAGCTAACCGATCGCTGCAGCTGTACATAGTCTATCAGTAAATAGCCCACCCATTTTTACCTACCTCATCCCCATACTGTTTTTATTTATTTACTTTTCTGCTCTTTTGCACACCAATATCTCTACCTGTACATGACCATCTGATCACTTATCACTCCAGTGTTAATCTGCAAAATTGTAATTATTCGCCTACCTCCTCATGCCTTTTGCACACAATGTATATAGACTCTCTTTTTTTCTACTGTGTTATTGACTTGTTAATTGTTTACTCCATGTGTAACTCTGTGTTGTCTGTTCACACTGCTATGCTTTATCTTGGCCAGGTCGCGGTTGCAAATGAGAACTTGTTCTCAACTAGCCTACCTTAAATAAAGGTGAAATAAAAAAATAAAATAAAAATGACAATGATCCCAAACACACCGCCCAGGCAACGAAGGAGTGGCTTCATAAGAATCATTTCAAGGTCCTGGAGTGGCCTAGCCAGTCTCCAGATCTCAACCCCATAGAAAATCTTTGGAGGGAGTTGAAAGTCCGTGTTTCCCAGCAACAGCCCCAAAACATCACTGCTCTAGAGGAGATCTGCATGGAGGAATGGGCCAAAATACCAGCAACAGTGTGTGAAAACCTTGTGAAGACTTACAGAAAAAGTTTGACCTCTGTCATTGCCAACAAAGGGTATATAACAAAGTATTGAGATAAACTTTTATTGACCAAATACTTATTTTCCACCATAATTTGCAAATAAATTCATTAAATTCATTAAAAATCCTACAATGTGATTTTCTGGATTTTTTTTTTTTCCCCTCATTTAGTCTGTCATAGTTGAAGTGTACCTATGATGAAAATTACAGGCCTCTCTCATCTTTTTAAGCGGGAGAACTTGCACAATTGTTGGCTGACTAAATACTTTTTTGCCCCACTGTGTGCACGAACTCTTCCGAACTGTTTCGGCTGTTTTTATTGAACCTTTATTTAACTAGGCAGTTCTTATCGACTTACACTGTAGAAGCACTGGTCCTTACATTTTAATTCCAGGTTGCATATGTTGGGGAATAATCAGAATTAGTTGGTAACATAGGTAAGATGTTTTATATTCATCATATGTTTGTAAGTTACTTCTCATCAGAACGTGTTTGTATAATACTGTGGCGGGGTTGCAGTATCTGTTCTCTGTCAAGACTAAGTTGTTTGGGCCGGAGAGACGGGAGAGGTCAAGTGTGTATCTCTTGGCTCCACAATGTCTATGTGCCAGTCAATGTGTCTCTGTGATCTTGTCAAGATAGGATGGATTTGATATATGCCTGTTGATATGGAGGATTTGTTAAGGTTCTGAGTTTGAGAAAATAACATAGTTTAGGAGACAAAGCTGAACGATAAATTATGCCGATGCTGTCTGGCTATGTGTGTCTTTGCTATAAAGGATCTCAGTTGCAATGTGTAAGGGACTCTCAGAGAATTCATTGATAGACACTGAATTGATCTGAGAGTCACAGGGTTGTGATGGAGCTCATATAATTAAAGATGGACTTTGTGATAACTAACTCCGACTTGTGTGTGGTTTTCTCTCATGATTTGGTAAATACAGGAAATTTCCACAACACATATTACAAAATTTAAGGGCATATCAGATGGTCTGCTCTGTCCATAACAGTCACACCAAGCATAGGGTTGGTTGGTATAAGATTGAAATGGGTAAATAATGTACCCATGAAAACCATATGAAATAGCTCCCCAATAGCATCTGATGTATATATTTAATGTATTACATGACTGGTGACCACAGCCCTTCCAACAATACATTTAAATCATGTTTTACTGTGATTGTTTCACCCTGCTGAATGTTTTCAATGTATTCCATTTCAAATGTGTCTCCCAGTGCAGCTTTACTTCCAGGCTATTATGACACATCTGGCAGTTTCTTCTATGTTTCTAGGTCTAGTACAATGGAAAACATATTGTTTTTTGGTCACTACCATTGCAGGAAAATACCATGCTACTGGTGCAACTAGCAAACCAAAAACAACATAATAGTAGTTACTTAGCCTGATAACACATCACTCCCGACAGACACAGGCAAAAATGTAGCAGCCTATACATCTAATCATTAGCGATCTGACATGCTGTATTGCCTGGAAATTGTAGGCTACTAACTTACTATGGCCCTGTACCTCTGGCCAGGGAAGGCAAAGTTGTAATGTTGTGTATTGTATATACAGAATTTCACTTCAAACAGTTTATTTCATTGAATTATACACAAGAGAGAAAAACATGTATGTACAAACATTATTTTTCATTACAATCTTGTCAGTTAGCGGATGCTCTTATCCAGAGCAACTTATGGGACAAATAAGAGTTAATTACCTTGCTTAAGGGCACAATGACAGATTTTTCACCAAGTTAGCTCGGGATTCAAACCAGCAACCTTTCAGTTACTGGCCCAACACTCTTAACCACTAGGCTACCTGCCAGATCAATTAACTTCAACACAGTTATTCAAACACATTCATCCTCAATGACTAAAATAATAAATTTAGTATTAAAAGACAAATTAATAAACACAAGTAGTCGATTCATAGCCTGTTCATCATTAAACAAAATTTGTTTAGTAATATAAAATAATCCACCCAAACTAATGCTAAAAACTGATCATCACACCATCTTTATCTGATATACACTGTGTACAAAACATCAGGAACACCTTCCTAATATTGAGTAACACCCCCCTTTGTCCTCAGAACAGCCTCAATGCATCAGTACATAGACTGTCCAAGGTGTTGAGAGTGTGCCACAGGGATGCTGGTCCATGTTGACTCCAATGCTTTATTGTGTCAAGTTGGCTGGGAGTGGATCTACTCTGAATAGCCCGTTCCTTCTCCTCCCACAGATGCACAATTACAGTGAATTCAGCTGTTCTTGGAACCATTACTGGACAAGCCTTGTGGCACAAGGCATAATCCTGCTGAAAAAGTATATTTGCAGATGCATACAGTCCTGCCATGAAGGGACGCATCTGATTGGCAATGATGTTTAGATATTTTTTGTTGTTGTGCACTCTCCTCAAACAATTGCATTATATTTTTTTCACTTTCATAGCTACTGTTAATTGAACACTGCAGTTAGATTAACTAGAATTTAAGCTTTCTGTCGATATAAAGAAATGTCTATGTACCAGAAAGTCGTCTGTTGTATACAACATCATTCTAGTCACATTAGCGCACGTTAGCAACAACCGTCCCGGTTTAGGGACACCCATCCCGTTGAGCAGGGGTGGGCAACTCCAGTCCTCGGGCCTGATTGCTAGGGATGGAGAAAAGTGTGACACCAAACACAACAGATTAATCAAATTACATTCTAAACTGAAGATCATGATTAGGTGATAATTGGAGTCAGGTGTGTTAGCTGGGGCTGGGGCAAAACTGTGACACCAATCAGGCCCTCGAGGACTGGAAATGCCCACCAAGAGGATAATTTAAGGAATTTTAAATTATTAATTATTTTACTTTTGATACTTAAGTCTATTTACAACCAAATACTTAGACTTTAACTCAAGTAGTATTTTACTTGGTGACTTTCACTTGAGTTACTCTTGCTACATTAAGAGCAGAATTAAGGCTTCTCTCCTGTGTCTGTTCACTGATGACCTTTTAGGTCAGCTGTTGTTTTAAACAATTGTTCACAGTCAGATCAGTGCTAAGGCTTCTCTTTGTTTACCTTGGTGTCTTTTTAACTGACACATTCCAGAGAAACTCTTTCAACAGTCAGAGCAGGAGTAAGGCTTCTCTCCTGTGTGTGTTCTCTGATGAACTTTTAGCTCAGCTAATGTTGTGAAGTATTTTATACAGTCAGAGCAGGAGTACGGCTTCTCTCCTGTGTGTATACGTTCATGTGTTTTTAAGTGGCCCAGTTGAGAGAAAATCTTTCCACAGTCAAAGCAGGAGTAAGGCTTCTCTCCTGTGTGTGTTCTCTGATGAACTTTTAGCTCAGCTGATGTTTTGAAGCATTTTACACAGTCACAGCAGGAGTAAGGCTTCACTCCTGTATGTCTACGTTCATGTGTTTTTAAGAGGTCCAGTCGAGAAAAACTCTTCCCACAGTCAGAGCAGGAGCAAGGCTTCTCTGATGTGTGTGTTCTTTGATGAACTTTTAGCTCAGCTGATGTTTTGAAGCATTTTACACAGTCACAGCAGGAGTAGGGCTTCTCCCCTGTATGTATACGTTCATGTGTTTTTAAGTGGCCCAGTTGAGAAAAACTCTTTCCACAATTAGAGCAGGAATAAGGCTTCACTACCGTATGTATATGTTCATGTGTTTTTAAGGTTCTCAGTAGAGGGAAACTCTTTCCACAGTCAGAGCAGGAGTAAGGTTTCTCTCCGGTGTGTGTTCTCTGGTGAACTTTTAGCTCAGCTGTTGTTGTGAAGCATTTTATACAGTCAGAGCAGGAGTAAGGCTTCACTCCTGTATGTATACTTTCATGTGTTTTTAAGATGTCCAGTCGAGAGAAACTCTTTCCACAGTCAGAGCAGGAGTAAGGCTTCACTCCTGTATGTATACGTTCATGTGTTTTTAAGTTGCACAGTACAGAGTAACTCTTTCCACAGTCAGTGCAGAAGAAAGGCTTCTCTCCTGTGTGTGTTCTCTGATGAACTTTTAGCTCAGCTGATGTTGTGAAGCATTTTACACAGTCAGAGCAGGAGTAAGGCTTCAATCCTGTATGTATACGTTCATGTGTTTTTAAGTGGGAAAGTTGAGAGAAACTCTTTCCACAGTCAGAGCAGAAGAAAGGCTTCTCTCCTGTGTGTGTTCTCTGGTGAACTTTTAGCTCAGCTGATGTTGTGAAGCATTTTACACAATCAGAGCAGAAGTAAGGCTTCACTCCTGTATGTATATGTTCATGTGTTTTTAAGTGGCCCAGTCGAGAGAAACTCGCCCCACAGTCAGAGCAGGAGTAAGGCTTCTCTCCAGTGTGCACTCTCTGATGAACCGTCAGATTCCCTGATGTTGTGAATCTCTTCCCACAGTCAATACAGGAATACGGATTCTGTCCTGTGTGTATTTTTTGGTGTATTTTTAGCTTTGATAGAATTGGGAAAATCTCCTCACAATGTGGGCAGTGGTGAGACCTGTTAGCTCTGTGATCTTCCCTCTGTTGCTCTCTGGATGTAGAGAATGTCTCAACGTGGTCTCCTGTGTGAACAACATCAGAACAACCAGTCAGTTGGTGTGATATACATGTCAATCAAATGTATTTTATGAACCCCTTTTTACATCAGCAGCTGTCACAAAGTGTTCTACAGAAAGCCAGCTTAAAATCCCGAAAGAGCAAGCAATGCAGATATAGCAGCACAGTCCTCTTCTGTCTGTACCGGGTGACATATGTATTCATATCAGTAGGCTGTACAATACAGGGGAATAAAACTATTCTAAAAGTGGGTAAGAGATGAAAGCTAAAAAGGGGCGTGTCATCCTCCACTCACTATAACAAGGGTTAGATACTACACAGACTCATTTCATAGGACTTTAAAACACTGGCAGTTTGTCTACTTCACTTCTTTAGTCTCCTCTCTGATCACTCCAGACAGCCCAGTGAATAAAACAAATGCTGGCAATACTGGTGTCAAACCATGCAAGTCTCAGTAGCATGAAAAAACAGCTACTTTTTCATTTTTTCATTGAAACAATTATACTGCAACTTCTCATGCAGTGGAACTTTGGAATGAAAAACAAACTTAGATAGAACCTGATCTCACCATGAGAAACAGATTTCCCAATCTTCTCTTCCTCTTCATCATCTTTAATGTTGACATTCAGCTCCAGTGTTTGACTGCAGTCTTCCAGCTTCACTGATGCCATCTCTGGATCCTGCAGAGCAAACTGGGCTCCACTGTCATTTTTCATTTTTTCCTGTTCAATTATCTAATTCAGTGCTTGACTTGAACTGAAATAGGTGCCGGTAATGTTGATATTTAGATGCAGGAGCTCCACAATACTGTTGAGCTAATATTTTATAAGAGGAACATGAGCTCAAGCAGTAGAAATTTGAGGTGACGGTACTCAGCTCCAGTGAGCTCCTGTCCAAGTCGAGCACTGATCTCATTTCAATAGATCTGGTAACTAAGCATTGACAAAACATGAATTAATAAATATTAGACAAATTATACACTTTAAAATTAGGGTACACAACTGTAAATGCACTTAATCTATAGTAGATATCCCCTATACACAAATGCATAAATGACTCAAAAAAACATTTAGTACAAGGTTGCAGTATGTTGTAGGCAGCACTATGTACTATTTTCCTGAATAACCTGGTCTTCCCTGTATTATTCATATCAAAAAACTATATTATTTCCGTTCACACCATAGTAACATTTATAGACAGACAGAAACAACTGAATGTCTCTGAATATTAGTACACGTGTAAAAAAATTGATAATAATTACATTTAGCTCCAAAACAGTAGTGCAACCACAAAATTGTCTTTCTGTTGCACGCTCAGTGCCTACACTGAAGTGCGTCGATGCAGACGGAGTGGAATCCGCCATTTTACCAGCTCGTGAATTTTACACAAAACCAAAAATGACATGTAAAACGAACCCGGAAATCTAAAAAAAATTATCCTTTATGAAATGACCTTAACGAAATGATAAACATCCACTCAGACTAAACCAAAGTCTCTACGTGACTTGTAAAAAAAAGTCATCACGTTCACTCATGCGGTTTGACATAAAAATAGCACATAAAACCTTTATCAAAACGTCATAATAACTTGACGTATTTGTTACCTAGCCTGTTATGACATGTTCTTTCGATATTATAACGTGCTATTACATACCAGTAGTAATATATTTGAAACGGACACAGAAGTGTCGTCTCGACTGCACAATTCTGGTGTATTCTTTATTCCGAAGAATGATGTGCGCCTGCGCGGAACTTCCTTTTCCCCCACTACCAGTTTCTAAACCCAGAGACGTAACAACGCGAGACTTCAGAGAACGATTGCGAAGCAGACCAAGCCTGGGTTTGACAAGTCAATGAGAGAAGTGAAGAATTCTGATACTTTTGCAGCGGTTAACGGGGATCCTAATGAATACCAAAAAGATTCCTTCGGCACACACTTGAAACATGGCCATTATTTTATGTCATAACTGCAGTGGTTTATTCACAATAGCTCTCACTGCGTATCTTACATATCGCAGATTCACATGAGTAGGCAGAAACTCTTAACTCTCCCAACGAAACTCCAGATATAACACCTTTTATCCGTGCCCTGCTCCGAAAAACAATGCTCTCTCCTTCTGCTCTTCTGAGCCGCATGAAATCAAAACAAAACCACTACTGGTCACTCTGACTGACTCTACCTTTCCTAATGCCTCCTTTACCATCTTCCTGACCTCAAATGATCTCCCCAAAATACATCATTGTTGATGAATCGCACTCCAAAAGAACCCGATGTTAGTTTACAACTTTTGGTATTTTTGCTAAATTGTTCGTTGTCCCGGTCATTCTTACCAACTTTACTCAACTGGGAGATATCGGACTCGAACAAGCACCTCCGCTTCGCCATATTTCCCTACAAAAAAAAACAAGACACACCCCGCTACGGACTAACTCCTGCACTGCAAAAAGAGCCGAAGATCAGCTTGTACTCATAGAAATGCCTGAGATACACGAATATAACTATACAATATTGCATATAGTATAAGTTTGATTATTATTTGATATACACAATATAATGAAATATATTGATTTAAAATTAAAATACATCTAATTAAATAGCTTGTTAGATGTTCTGATATAGACAGAATGACTGAAAATTACCTGTAATTTTAAATCATTAGTTTACAATTTCACAATGGAATTTATTACAATTTATAACCGTCATGTCTCCAAACTGGGAGAATGAATCAATTGCATGGCCTAAACGCTGCCCGTTTCTGCATAATTCAAGCAGGCAATGAGCCCCGTTGGATCTTTTTAAAAATTGCGGGTGAAGCGAAACTAATGCGTGATAGTGAGAAGGAGAGATGTCTTGTGGGAAAATAGTTTTTTTTTCACTCGATCTGTCCAACTTATCACCTCTAAAATGTCAATAAAATACTATAAAGAGTTTATATAATATGTCATTACATACCTGTTTGAAGGTTTCTGTCGAATTTGAATCGTGTTTTTAGGGCGGTGCTAAAGTGATCTTAGAAGTAAACAGCGGCTTTGAGAATGATGATCTCATGCAATGATGACGCTAAAAATGACTAGGTATCCCCTCCTTACCCCCGTCACTGTCCATTTCTTGTTTTTAAACGATAAGAGAAGTGCTACACCTGGTGGAGAGAGATTGTAAGACAGAAATAGTTGCTTTATACGACATGACGGAGGGTCCGTTTTTTCAACTTTTCTCCAATACTATAGAGCTATTACCATGTCGATCAACGCTTGAATAGAAACCTAGTTCACACCCCCGATTTTGAAGTCAACACAGTCCCATTAGTTTTCTTTGTAGCCCCGTTTGAATGTTGCGGTAGCGCACATTTGTACGGAATGAGGTGAGTTTACGTTATCTAACGTTAGATAGTAAGGCGAGAAAGCAGGGCTAACATATTTTATGGTTGTACAAACAGTCAGCTAGCTTACTCTATCGGTCTAGCTAACTACGGTTATCTATGTTTTCTGGTAACGGGTCATTGTTTTTTGGCAGACATTTTTTTTAAATTAACTAGCTAGAGACCAACATCAACGTTACTCTCTGGGTACCTACTGTGAAGCTGGTTGGTTTGCTAACTAACTGTAGTATGGGTTATCTACCTAGCTAGCTAAGAACGTTAGCTCACAGGGGAGAGGGCATTGATATGTTACATTTAAGAGGAGAATGTGTAAAATGCATTGACCAAAATTAACTAGCTAAGAAGCCTGTCAAAATGTAGTTCAAACTTGCTCTCGGTGTATTCATTACTACAGTTTGTTTACTATTGACCTTTTATTAACTTTTATTCAGAAAATGAAAAGTGAAGATTATAATTATACATCCACAACTGATCAAGACCAGAGCTGTTTCCCTTGAATAATGCCAGGAAGTGGATTGTTCCACAAAATGTGTGTCTTTTGATTCCCTCTGATATTTTATGTATAAATTATGGGTTTTGATGTGCATGAAAACAGGGGAGAAATAATCACAAGAGTGATACGGTGTTGTATTCTCAATTCAACGTTTAGTGTAATATTTCACAAAAGTAACACATTACAAAACAACAGAAAACCCATTATACAACTAACACAGCAAAATATCTTATTAACAACGTACATGTTCATTCACAGTCGACATAAAATGGCAGCTACTCTCAGAACGATGCTATTCTTCACTTCAACCGAGCAGGGCTAATATGACTCTCTTCAAACTTAACTCTAACTTCCTCAAGACGTTACTAAGACACACCTTAAACACTCTTGACATGTTAGCGAGTTATAACATTTAAATTACTATTTTTATCATCAATAAAGTACCTGAAAACAGGGGAGAAATTATCACAAGAGTGATACGGTGTTGTATTCTCAATTCAACGTTTGGTGTAATGAGAAAAGACCGCGATTTTCCCCAGGAATATGGGTGGAGACCAGAGCAATCGATCTCCGGCTCATAGATTAAGAGCATTTCGTAGATCACAGATTAACACTTTTAGGCACCACAAAAATAAAGTAATCAATATAACGTTTACACATTACTCTCACAATTCGTACCCTTTGACAGATTTTAACTTTAACACAATTATATGAATGTTATCAATCTCTATCAACTAATACTGAATGCATCTTTTTAACCTTAGATGTTTTAAGATCCTCACATACTATAAACTTACTAATACTTTTTAATGTATAACAGGCTATGAATATTTCCTTTAACCTGTCACACATGCATGATTTACTGTATGTCATGAGCTTAAATGTTTGTTGCAGCACTATCCAGAAGTTCACCTGGGCAGGCCCAAAAAAGGCAGAAAAGCCAGTCTTGTTCTCTCTCTACCCCAGCCCAGGATGAATTTAACGGGGACACGCCTAGACGTGGTAAGAGAAACCGGAGAGTCAGTGGGAAATGTCAAACCTTTCACAGGGTAGCATAGATGGGATTTTCCTTTTTGTATCAGGCATCACTGCCTATCAGGATCATTATTCACACATGATATACAGTACATATACATTTTCCTATCCAAATCCTTGCTTTTAAGTTGTCCTGATCACACCCAAATTGGGTTTTTATTTGTGTTTCAGGGCAATCCAGGGATTCAGCTGGCCGTTCTAGATGCTCTCCTTCCCCATCTCACTTCACACACGGTGAGTCAAGAGTACAGCTTGTCAGACAAGTCCAGAAATCTTAAATCAGGTAACCTGTCAACTACTAAGGAAGGTTTATTAATTGGTTTTGAATGTTACCGAATCATCCAGGGCTTCTACTAGCCAGTCCCACCTCCAGAGCAGGGAGCACAGACGTTTTCCAAATCCCCCCTGTTACTCTACCAGACAAGGTGAGAGAAGTTATGGAGTAACTAAAGTTTGCTCATCAGTGCTAGTTTCTTTACAATGAGCAGAAATTATACACATCTTGTTCAGTCTTGATAACTGAAGATTAAAACTATCCTTAAAATATGTATTGTAGTGTGTAGGTTGACAAAAATCAAGTACTATTTATTTTTGCTGTTTACCTCTGGGTTGACACTGAGTTGGCTTTGAATTTTTAAGATTCATCCAGGGCTTCTACTTGCCAGGCCCAACAGAGCCAAGAGCATCGGAGCTCTCACCCTCCCATTCCCTCCGCTAGACCAGAGCTGTTTCCCATGAATAATGCCAGTAAGTGGATTGTTCCACGAAATGTGTGCCTTTTGATTCTCTCTGATATTTTATGTATAAGTGATGTACTAATTCAAAAGGCACCTATTTTGTAGAATGACAAAATGTACTACAAATTTTAAACTTGTGTTAAAGTTATCACTGATCCATTAGAATATATACTATTATTGAAATGTTGAACTATATGTATTATTGCAAGTAGAATTTAACTTTTATTTGCAATCAACTTGTCTGTCAGGATCATCTTGTGTGTGACAACCCCATATTTCCACAATGTTAACACAATGTCCTAACTAAATTGGTAGAGATATTGGAGGGGAAACGTGTTGGGAGATCAGAGCCCCGAGACTCTTTGAGTTCCATGTCAAGATGATGGAGACGGAGCAAGACTTTGAGCAACTAGAGAAGCAGCGCCGAAGTGTGGATGCACAGAATCTGATGGTGAAATTGACATTTATTTTTTACATTTCATTTACACTGTAGATTTAGTCAGCATCTTTCACACTACCTAAAGCGATACAATTGGTTAATTCCACTCTTACAAGCAATGCCTGTAGAATGTATTTTTTATTAGTCCTACTGAGACAGAGGTTACTGCATAACTTCCAGGGTTTCAAACAGTCTCTTGACACAGATTAAGGTTAAGCAACATTGGTGGTAAGAACACAAAGGACTGTGCCCACAAGGTCATGGACCGGTATGTCATATCTTTAGAATGGATCCAGTAAGTAATTTTAAAGGTATCGTTAGTGATAAACCGTCTGCAACAAAGACAGTAAATCCAACAGCCTTATCTCCTCAGCAGTTTGATAGTGTTCAATTCACAAAGAACATCCTGTGTGTGCTTGACTTTCAGGCTCTTTACCAATGGCCTGATGTCCTTGTTCAACTTCAACGACCATCACGCAATGCAGGGACTAGGAAACACAACTGTGTACTCTGTTGTCAATGGTACCTACAAACATGTAATTATTCTGTAGTATATTTTGTATTAATAACTGGGTGGTTTGAGCCCTGAAAGCTGATTGGCTAACAGCCATGGTATATTTAAGCAATAATACATGAGTGCCCATGTGTTATGATGACATTTATCATGGCTGTGAGTGTCATAGCCATAAAAGCGAAGTCCTCTGGGACACACAATACATGGTTACAGTCTGTATCCAGCCGCGCTGAGTTGCGTTGTGCATGTTGGATCCTGTGTTGGCCTTTCTCATGATGGAAAAATACAGAAGACAGGAACTATGCAATGAGTTGGGGGGGGGGGGGGGCACATTCAGAGCGTGGGGTTGCAGAACAAGAGGTCTTTTGTTAGATAACAGGAGCCAGGTGCGAGATAACGGTATGGAGCATGAGAGCCTGGATGTTCTTCACAGCAACAGTTACATCTATCAACAGAAGCGCCAAGAGGCGGGGACCCGCCTGAGCGCCTGCAATAGGCTGAGCAAGTTTAAACCACGCCCAGCCTCTACTGTGATAGGCCAACTGACGGGTTGGAACTGTATCACAGTATAAAGAATACTGTTTACATACATCTTGTCAGTTCTCTGTTCTGCCCTGCGTGGTATTACAGAGAGCCCGTATATACGAAAGTTGCATTTGCCATTTATTACTTAGCTAATAAAAAATACATAGTATACAATCGGTGACTCATTGTTATATTTATCCTGATACCAGATTCGAATTTACGCAACTCTAACATGCATAAGAAAAGCCTTTAACTACACCCTACCTTAAAGGGTCACTAAGGTTGTATAATCAAAATGACCTGCTCTGTCTGTTTTAATAGGCTAGATTCTTATTTTGTCTTCTAAACCAATTATGAATTTGCATGGTGGTAATTTGTATGGTCCCTTTTTGAGAAGAATGGTTTAGGAGCTTGGCAATTTTGAATGAGGTGATCATGTGACCTTAATGGCCTTTTAACCTATTGACTCGCAAGTTCTAAAAATGTATAATGGTCTGCCCAACGTCACATTTTCTCAAATTCTGTTTTATTTATTTTGCTATGCTTTAGCCCTAATAAATGCTTCACCATGTTTCTTTTCTCCATTAGACTCTCTAGTATGTCATTACGCTGGTTTTGTTCAGCTTTCTGGCCTGTTATCAATTAGTCCTTATTATTACTTCATTTCATCACACAGCCTACTGGTCCTGCATTTAAATCCAGTCAAGCATTATCTTGAATAATTAGCCTACAGTATACAATGGCCTTAATAATAATAATAAAGGCTTTGTACAGATCAACTCTGGTACAGCTAACATTTATTTTGTGTTTACACTACCAAGCAATCAGAAAAAAAATATACAGTGGGGCAAAAAAAGTATTTAGTCAGCTACCAATTGTGCAAGTTCTCCCACTTAAAAAGATGAGAGAGGCCTGTAATTTTCATCATAGGTACACTTCAACTATGACAGACAAAATGAGGGGAAAAAATCCAGAAAATCACATTGTAGGATTTTTAATGAATTTATTTGCAAATTATGGTGGAAAATAAGTATTTGGTCACCTACAAACAAGCAAGATTTCTGGCTCTCACAGACCTGTAATTTCTTTAAGAGGCTCCTCTGTCCTCCACTCGTTACCTGTATTAATGGCACTTGTTATCAGTATAAAAGACACCTGTCCACAACCTCAAACAGTCACACTGCCGGAGCAGAAGGCAGATGTTTTACCGATTTGTTTTTTGTTGTTTGTTTATCTGCTTCGTTTGTAACTTATTTTTTCATTCATTTTGTACATAATGTTGCCGCTACCATCTCTTAGGACCGAAAATAACTTCTAGACATCAGGACATCTTTCACGACTCTGACGAGCGAGGCGGAGGATATACGGCTCCCTCGGGAACAGGCCCCGATCCCCGTGATCTGCGTAAAGAGGAGGCAGAGAAAGAGAGGCCGGAGAGCGGGCTGCCTGCTGAGAATTCGAAGGCGATCGAATAAACCCCCACTTCCCTTAATTCTGCTAGCAAACGTGCAATCTTTGGACAATAAAATCGACGAGCTACGGGGAAGATTAAACTACCAACGGGACATTAAAAACTGTAACATCTTATGCTTCACAGAGTCGTGGCTGAACGATGACAATATCAACATACAGCTGGCTGGTTATAGATGTACCAGCAGGATAGAACAGTGGTGTCTGGTAAGACAAGGGACAGCGGACTATGTACTTAAAAAAAAAAATAACAGCTGTTGCACTATGTCTAAGGAAGTCTCGAGCAATGCCTGAGGTTGATTACATCATGATAAGCAAAAAAAAACACTACCTATCGAGAGAGTTCTCATCTTTATTCTTCGTAGCTGTTTACATACCACCTCAGTCAGAGGTTGGCACTAAGATAGCATTGAATGAGCTATATTCTGCCATAAGCAAACAAGAAAACGCTCACCTGGAGGATGCAGCTGTACACAGCCCATCTGTAAATAGCCCATCCAACTACCTACCTCATCCCCATATTGGTTTTATTTACTTTTTTTTTTGTTGCACACTAGTATTTCTACTTGCACATCATCATCTGCACATCTATCACTCCAGTGTTAATTTGCTAAATTGTAATTACTTCGCTACTTTGGCCTATTTATTGCCTTATCTCCTTACTCCATTTGCACACACTGTATATAGATTTTTCTATTGTGTTATTGACTGTACTTTTGTTTATCCCATGTGTAACTCTTGTTTTTTGTCGCACTGCTTTGCTTTCTTGGCCAGGTCGCAATTGTAAATGAGAACTTGTTCTCAATTGGCCTACCTGGTTAAATAAAATGTGATATTTACATATATATTTTAAAGGGGGCGCTCCTAGTAGCCAGAGACTTTAATGCAGGGACACTTAAATCAATTTTACCAAATTTCTAACAGCATGTTAAATGTGCAACCAGAGGGAAAAGAACTCTGGACCACCTATACTCCACACACAGAGATGCATACAAAGCTCTCCCTTGCCCTCCATTTGGCAAATCTGACCATAATTCCATCTTCCTGATTCCTGCTTACAAGCAAAAATTAAAGCAGGAAGCACCAGTGACTAGATCAATAAAAAAGTGGTCAGATGAAGCAGATGCTAAGCTACAGGACTGTTTTGCTAGCACAGACTGGAATGTGTTCCGGCATTTCTCCAATGGCATTGAGGGCATTCGGTCATTGGCTTCATCAATAAGTGCATCGATGACGTCGTCCCCACAGTGACCGTACGTACATACCCCAACTAGAAACCACGGATTACAGGCAGCATCCACACTGAGCTAAAGGCTAGAGCTTCCGCTTTCAAGGAGAGAGACTCTAAGCCGGAAGATTATAAGAAATCCCGCTATGCCCTCCATCCATCAAAAAGCCAAAGCATCAATAAAGGAATAAAATCGAGTCGTACTACACCGGCTCTGATGCTCGTCGGATGTGGCAGGGCTTGCATACCATTACAGACTACAAAGGGAAGCACAGCCAAGAGCTGCCCAGTGACACGAGCCTACCAGATGAGCTAAACTACTTCTATGCTTGCTTCGAGGCAAATAACACTGAAACATGCATAAGAGCACCAGCTGTACCGGAAGACTGTGTGATCACGCTCTCCGCAGCCAATGTGAGTAAGACCTTTAGACAGGTCAACATTAACAAGGCCGCAGGGCCATACGGATTACCAGGACGTGTACTGCGAGCATGCGCTGACCAACTAACAAGTGTCTTCACTGACATTTTCAACCTCTCCCTGTCCGAGTCTGTAATACCAACATGTTTTAAGCAGATGACCATGGTGCCTGTGCCCAAGAACACTAAGGGAACCTGCCTAAATGACTACCGACCCATGGCACTCACGTCTGTAGCCATGAAGTGCTTTGAAAGGTTGGTCATGGCTCACATCAAAACCATCATCCCAGAAACCCTAGACCAACTCCAATTTGTATACCACCCCAACATACCCACAGATGATGCAATCTCTATTGCACTCCACACTGCCCTTTCCCACTTGGACAAAAGGAACACCTACAGTTGAAGTCGGAAGTTTACATACACTTAGGTTGGAGTCATTAAAACACGTTTTTCAACCACTCCACAAATTTCTTGTTCACAAACTATAGTTTTGACAAGTTGGTTAGGACATCTACTTTGTGCATGACACAAGTAACTTTTCCAACAATTGTTTACAGACAGATTCTTTCACGTATAATTCACTGTATCACAATTCCAGTGGGTCAGAAGTTTACATACAGTAAGTTGACTGTGCCTTTAAACAGCTTGGAAAATTCCAGAAAATGATGTCATGGCTTTAGAAGCTTCTGATAGGCTAATTGACATAATTTGAGTCAATTGGAGGTGTACCTGAGATGTATTTCAAGGCCTACCTTCAAACTCAGTGCCTCTTTGCTTGACATTATTCATAACGAGATTTTTAGCGTTCAGTGAATGATTTGTCCCCTACCCATTCTGAAACTAACTGCAGCTCTTTGTCAAGTGTTGCAGTCATTTCAGTCGCTGTAGTAGCTGACGTGTATAGTGTTGAGTCGTCCTCATACATAGACACACTGGCCTTACTCAAAGCCAGTGGCATGTCATCAGTAAAGATTGAAAAAAGCAAGGGGCCTAATCAGCTACCCTGGGGAATTCCTCATGTTGGAGACACTCACATTAATGAACACCCTCTGTCTTCGGTTACTTGTCTAACTCTTTATCCACATTATAGCAGGGGGGGTGTAAGGGGGAGGTGTAAAGCCATTACATATATGCTTTTCCAGCAGCAGACTATGACCGATAGTGTAAAAAGCTGCACTGAAGTCTAACAAGTCAGCCCCCACAATCATTTTATCATCAATATTTTTGAAATAGCATTACACAATCAACATCTTGATCAACTCTATGCAAAGGAGACGTGTCCCGGAGGAGGCTACGACCCCCTTATCATGTAATGGGGTAGGGCCTTCCCAAGCAGGGTTGCCAACTTAGTGACTTTTTCGCTATATTTAGCGAGTATTCAGACCCCTCTAGCGACACATTTACATTTTTTTTACTAGTGACAAATCTAGAGACTTTTTCTGGTGTTATTGGAGACTCTGACGTGAAAGCATGTATTGTTCTTAGTGGGCCCCACCCCTGTCCCAAAGCACTCACTTGCAGCCCAGTCCTCGCGCTTGCGGGAAGCTGGCTGATCCCGCCCTGGCTTACATTCAGGGCGGGATGTAAATGTGAAATGTTCTTTGTCTAAAATAAATCACTGCACAAAAATAAATCACTGCATTTGACTCACACAGCCTCAGTCACTTACTCACCTTGTCCCACTGTGTGTGTTCCTCTCTGTGACATAAGATAAACATCTAGCTGGCTAGCTCATCATGTCACAGTCTAAACTGTACACTCAAAATACAGAAAGGAGTGGGAATCAAACCCTGAATTCAAAGGCTGGTTGAAGCCGTTTATTGGAGATAATACATGGACGGGCATACTGCCTGTATTGTAAGGCTGATTCTACGCCAAACTTAGTGATGTAAAAAAACACATGACAACTCAAAAGGCAAAGCCTTGTAACAGTTCCACCCAAAACAAGCTGCAATTTATGGTTAACAAATTTACTTTGCAAAAAAGGCTGAGGCCACCATGGCATTAGCTATCGCTGAACACTGTTCCATGCTGGCATGTGATCACATTGGAGAAGCATGTAGAGCTGCTTTCTCAGACTCCACTGCTGCTACCCACTTCAAAATGCACAGGTCAAAGTGCACAGAAATTATTAATGGTATTCTAGCACCATACTTTCTGAAAAAGTTTGTTGTCGATGTGGGTGACCAGCGTTTCAGCCTCCTCCTCGATGAGTCCATGGATGTAAGTGTTTCTAAGTACCTGGGGGTTGTGTACTTTAGTGACACCAAGCAGACAATTGTATCACCATTTCTGGCGCTTGTTGAGTTGGAGGGAGGAGATGCCAAATCTATAGTCCTGTGCTGTTGTGTCTTTCCTCTCGAAGTGTAGTCTTAAAAAAGAGAAACTCCTGGGGATAGGGGACTGACAATGCCTCTGTTATGACGGGGATTAACAATGGGGTCCATAAAGTGCTGAATAAGGAGTATGGCCTCAAATATCTGGTTCTTATTCGCTGTGTGTGCCACTCTCTGCAGCTTGCTCATTTGTTGTTCTAAACATATTTAGGGTGTTTTTTGCTCACTTTTTGTCTTTCCCACAAAGTTATTCCTCTCTCCTACAGCGTCCAGCACAATTACATGCACATTGTCAATTATGCAAATTGGGCGATAACGTCATTTAGCGACTTCTAGCGACTTTTAGGACAGCCAATAGCTACTTTCCTTACTGAGGAGTTGGCAATCCCAAGGATCCCGGAATGCACGGACGGTGTTAGCGGGGGAACAGGAAGTTCCAGGCAGGCGCCCACCATTATTCAGTATAAAGAAAGCACCAGAACGATGCAGTCAAGAAGATAAGCTAAGTGTCCTTTTCTATTTATTACTACAGGTATGTAATAGCACGTTTAAACGTTCTGATATCAAAAGAATATGTCATAACATTTTAGGTAATAAGTCCGTTAAGGTATTATCACGTTTGGTAAAGGTTTAATGTGTAATTTTTGTGTCAAACCGAGTGAAGCACATGATAACTAAGTTACATATTTAGAGCCTTTAGGGTTTGTCTGAGTGGATGTACATAATTTTCTCAAGGTCATTTCATAAATAATCTATTTACTTCTGAGATTTCTGAATTCGTGTTGCAAATTGTTTTTTTAATGTAAAATTCACGAGCTGGTAAAATGGCGGCGCCACTCGGTTTGCGTCAACAGACTTTTTTTTATTTTATTGCAACAATAATAACATTATTACACATCAATACAGGGACATGTAAAGTCCAGGCAGAGAGACAATTTCACTGTTCCACCACTGTTTTGAAGCTGAATGTAATGATCATCAGTTTTCTACATGTGTACTAATATTCAGACACATTCAGTTGTTTCTATCTTTATCTATAAATGTTACTATGGTGTGAAAGGGTAATACTATTCGTTTTGATTTAAATAACACAGTGAAGACCAGGTTATTCAGGAAAATACTACATAGTGCTGCCTAAAACAAACGGTAACCTTGTACTAAATGGTTTTTGAGTCATTTATGCATTTGTGAATTCAGGACATCTACTATACATTAAGTGCACTTAAGTTGTGTAGCCTGATTTTAAAGTGTATACATTGTCTAATGGGAATCAGATCTATTGAAATCGGATCAGTGCTTGACTTGGACAGGAGCTCACCAGAGCGGAGTACCGGCACCTCAAATTTCTGTTTGAGCTCATGTTCCTCTTATAGAATATTAGCTTAACAGTATTGTAGCGCTCCTGCACCTAAATATAAACAATATTTTTTGAGAATAAATTAAGTGCCAGAACTGCCAAGACAATAACTTTTGGGTCCGTTTGTCTTTACTACTACTGGCCGACTCAGATTAAGTCTGAGGCCGGTAACATCAACAGTGAGGACAAACCCAGCCTGCCTCTCTCCTTCTACACTGAGTTCAAACCTACAGTCACCCAGTCCTGATTGTGACAGTGGAGCCCAGTTTGCTCTGCAGGATCCAGAGATGGCATCAGTGAAGCTGGAAGACTGCAGTCAAACACTGGAGCTGAATGTCAACATTAAAGATGAAGAAGAGGAGGAGACGATTGGGAAATCTGTTAGTCATGGTAAGAGCAGGTTCTATGTGTAACCAATGTGAAATGGCTAGCTAGTTAGCGGTGGTGCGCGCTAATACCGTTTCAATCGGTGATGTCACTTGCTCTGAGACCTTGAAGTAGTGGTTCCCCTTGCTCTGCAAGGGCCGCGGCTTTTGTGGAGTGATGGGTAACAATGCTTCGTGGGTGACTGTTGTTGATGTGTGCAGAGGGTCCCTGGTTCGAGCCCGGGTCGCGGCGAGGGGACGGACTAAAGTTATACTGTTACATACCTAACTAAGTTTGTTGTTCGTTCCAACTTCCCACTGTGCATGAAAAGATGCTGTAGAACTGTTTCATGATGAACTGTTTCAATGAGAAGGTAGATGTTAATTCATGCTACTGACACTTGCATGGTTTGACACCAGTATTGCCAGCATTTGTTTTATTCACTGGGCTATCTGGAGTGATCAATTATTTAGTGAAGTAGTGTTTTAAAGTTCTATGAAATGAGTCTGTAGTTCCTAACCCTTGTGATACTGAGTGGAGGATGATATGAAATTAGTCTGTGTAGTTACTAACCCTTGTGATAGTGAGTGGAGGATGATATGAAATTAGTCTGTGTAGTTACTAACCCTTGTGATAGTGAGTGGAGGATGACACGCCCCTTTTTAGCTTTCAACTCTTACCCACTTTTAGAATAGTTTTATTCCCCTTTTGTATTGCACAGCTTTCTTCTATGAATACATACAGTGCATTCGGAAAGTATTCAGACCCCTTGACTATTTCCACATTTTGTTACGTTACAGCCTTATTCTAAAATGGATTAAAAAAAGGTCATCAATGTACCTCAAAGGAAACACAGGTTTATAGAAATGTTTGTACATGTATTAAATTCAAAACAAAAATACCATTATTTACATAAGTATTCAGACCCTTTGCTATGAGACTCGACATTGAGCTCAGGTGCATCCTGTTTCCATTGATCATCCTTGAGATGTTTCTACAACTTGAGATTCCACCTGTGGTGAATTACATTGATTGGACAAGATTTAGAAAGGAACACACCTGTATATAAGGTCCCACATTTGACAGTGCATGTCAGAGCAAAAACCAAGCCGTGAGGTCGAAAGAATTGTCCGTAGAGCTCCATGAAAGGATTATGTTGAGGCACAGATCTGGGGAAGGGTACCAAAACATTTCCCAATAACAAAGTGTAATATGCAGATAATGCTGATACCTCTAAGAACTACAGCCAATAAAAATAGAGGATTTACAGTTCCAATGCTTCTAGAATATCACCGGTTTGTAAAAACTCACAAAACTGATCTTAAATATTATGAAACTCTTCTTTTCACTATATAAGTATATTCACCAAGAGCCAGACTTGATGTTAATTATTTTAACCAATGACCAAGTGAGGGGGAACTGACATACATCCAGTCGAGAGCAATTGAACGTCTAGCTTGTAATAGACAGAGGTCAACCATTTTATTTTCTCTCCTATGTAAATCAATACTCTCTGGGTAAAGATTTAGGAGGTATAGTTTAGGGATTAGTGGTATTGTGGTAGAGGTCATCTCAGAGATATAGCACAGTACTGAGCTCAAACGTTTATCTCAGCACATTCCTACTAAATGCGTGTTACATTTAACACACATTTCTGGGGTATTGGGGTCAAATTTGTGGGGTTTAACTTGGGATTATCATCATCTGGAACATAAACATTAACTAGATTTAATATGCTAATTCAAAAAAGTTTCCTGTGTCAAAATATATCTACCAGATGTATCAGTTATAATATTATCCACTTGAAACGGAGCCGATTAGTGAATTAAAACTATAATGCCATGAGAATGAGAGGAGAAACAGGATGCTATTACTTGCCCTTGCCATCTCCTGTGTACTTTAAGTAGCACATCCTTCAACAAGTGGATTTCTTGTAGGAACACAATAGGTGAAGTTGTTTAAGCCCAGTAATAACCTGTTATAAGCTTAGATCGTTTACAAACTCCACTGACATTATACGAAGTACATTTCAGTTTTGCATTAGAAGTCATTTAACCAAAGATGTGAACGTGGAATAAGCTATAGCATAAAGACATATCTAAAATACGTTTAGTAACCACAAGGACCTCATTAATATTTTTGTAGTGAAAAAAATGAGTAAAGATCTGTTGGAACAAACAAACCATAAATCTACCCTAACAGTAGAACACTGAACCCCATTCCACTGTCTCCCTAACCGAGACATCCAACTCTTCCCCTCCCACCTCCCCCTAATCGTAGCCTGGTGGACGACTGATCCGTTAAAGGGAGCAGTCTAACCTAACGACGCTAAACAAAACAAAGTGTCTCCTGCCTTCTCTCGGCCATTACTCCTCACGAGCAAAACAAAAGGCGTATCTAGCAAGATGATATGTGATATATCACAACAAAAGGCATATCTGGCAAGATGATATGTGATATATCACAACAAAAGGCGTATCTGGCAAGATGATATGTGATATATCACAACAAAAGGCATATCTGGCAAGATGATATGTGATATATCACAACAAAAGGCATATCTGGCAAGATGATATGTGATATATCACAACAAAAGGCGTATCTGGCAAGATGATATGTGATATATCACAACAAAAGGCATATCTGGCAAGATGATATGTGATATATCACAACAAAAGGCGTATCTGGCAAGATGATATGTGATATATCACAACAAAAGGCATATCTGGCAAGATGATATGTGATATATCACAACAAAAGGCATATCTGGCAAGATGATATGTGATATATCACAACAAAAGGCATATCTGGCAAGATGATATGTGATATATCACAACAAAAGGCGTATCTGGCAAGATGATATGTGATATATCACAACAAAAGGCATATCTGGCAAGATGATATGTGATATATCACAACAAAAGGCGTATCTGGCAAGATGATATGTGATATATCACAACAAAAGGCATATCTGGCAAGATGATATGTGATATATCACAACAAAAGGCGTTTCTAGCAAGATGATATGTGATATATCACAACAAAAGGCGTATCTGGCAAGATGATATGTGAAATATCACGTCCTATTCGTTTTTGAAAAGTAGGAAAGAATAGCTCCACCTAAAACAGTAACGCTAGTTAGTGAAGCCTGAGACCAACGTTACAGTATGGACAGTCCAAAATAGTTGAAGATGATCCACAACACAGGGTCTTTTGCTAGTAGCTACCAAGTAACAAAGTGGCCCTCACACATATAATATTAACGTAGTATACCATGATACGTTTACAAACCAATAAAATATCAAAGATCAGAAATGACCAGCCTATGTAAGGAAAAGGGATAACGTTGAATATGTGCTTCGTTACCCAAAGGCCCTTTGCACAAGATGTTCGTGTGAAAGCCGAACATCATGTGCAATCATTTTAGTCCAAGGATATGATTGAAAGGCCTCCGTCATTCTTAAAAAGTTTGGAACCACCAATAAACTGAGATATCGGGGGAGAAGGGCCTTGGTCAGGGAGTCAAGCACTGAATTAGATAATTGAACAAGAAGAAATAATATATTTTTAGAGAATAAAGAAAGTTCTGGAACTGTCAAGACAATAACTTGTCTGTTTCTCATTGTTACTACAGGCCGACTCAGATCAAGTCTGAGGCCGGTAATATCAGCAGTGAGGACAGACGCAGCCTGCCTCTCTCCTTCCACACTGAGTCCAAACCTACAGTCACTGGGTCCTGATTGTGACAGTCGAGACCAGTTTGCACTGCAGGATCCAGAGATGGCATCAGTGAAGCTGGAAGACTGCAGTCAAACACTGGAGCTGAATGCCAACATTAAAGATGAAGAAGAGGAGGAGAAGATTGGGACATCTGTTAATCATGGTAAGCACAGGTTCTATCTAAGTGTGTTGTTCGTTTCCACTTCCCACTGTGTATGAAAAGTTGCAGTAGAACTGTTTCAGTGAGAAGGTAGTTATTTCATGCTACTGACACTTGCATGGTTTGACACCAGTATTGCCAGCATTTGTTTTATTCACTGGGCTATCTGGAGTGATCAGAGAGGAGACTAAAGAAGTGAAATAGACCAACTGCCAGTGTTTTAAAGTTCTATGAAATGAGTCTGTGTAGTTACCAATCCTTGCTGTTAAGGCAAACTACAAGATAATTTGATTCGTTTAACAATTTTTCGGTTACATGATTCTATATATGTTATTTCATAGTTTTGATGTTGTAGAAAATAGCAAAAATAAAGAAACCCTTGAATGAGTAGGTGTGTCAACTTTTGACTGGTACTGTATATTACACCAACTGACTGGTTCTTCTGATGTTGTTCACACAGGAGACCATGTTGAGACATTCTCTACATCTATAGAGCAACAGCAGGAAGATCACAGAGCTAAGAGGTCTCACCACTGCCCACATTGTGAGGAGATTTTCCCAATTCTATCAAAGCTAAAAATACACCTAAGAATACACAAAGGAGGGAATCTGTATTTCTGCACTGACTGTGGGAAGAGTTTCACAACATCAAAGGCTATGACAGTTCATCAGAGAGTACACACAGGAGAGAAGCCTTACTTCTGCTCTGACTGTGGAAATAGTTTCTCTCGACGGGGCGACCTAAAAACACACGAACGTATACATACAGGAGAGAAGCCTTACTCCTGCTCTGACTGTGTAAAATTCTTCACCACATCAGGTGAGCTAAAAATTCACCAGAGAACACACACAGGAGAGAAGCCATACTCCTGCTCTGACTGTAGGGCGAGGTTCTCTCAACTGAGCCACCTAAAACAGCATGAACGTATACACACAGGAAAGAAGCCTTACTCCTGCTCTGACTGTGTAAAATGCTTCACAACATCATCTGAGCTAAAAGTTCATCAGAGAACACACACAGGAGAGAAGCCTTACTTTTGCTCTGACTGTAGGGCGAGTTTCTCTCAACTGGGAAACTTAAAACAACACGAACGTGTACACACAGGCGAGAAGCCTTACTCCTGCTCTGATTGTGGAAAGAGTTTTTCTCGACGGGGCCACTTTAAAACACATGAGCATATACATACAGGAGATAAGCCTTACTCCTGCTCTGATTGTGGAAAGAGTTTTTCTCGACAGGGCGATCTAAAAATACATGAACGTATACATACAGGAGAGAAGCCTTACTCCTGCTTTAATTGTATAAAATGCTTCACAACATCAGGTGAGCTAAAAGTTCATCAGAGAACACACACAGGAGAGAAGCCATACTCCTGCTCTGATTGTAGGGCGAGTTTCTCTCAACTGAGCCACCTAAAACAGCATGAACGTATACACACAGGAGAGAAGCCTTACTCCTGCTCTGACTGTAGGAAGAGTTTCTCTCAATCGAGCCACCTGAAACAGCATGAACGTATACACACAGGAGAGAAGTCTTACTCCTGCTCTGACTGTGGAAAATGCTTCACAACATCATCTGAGCTTAAAGTTCATCAGAGAACACACACAGGAGAGAAGCCTTACTTCTGCTCTGACTGTGGGGCGAGGTTCTCTCAACTGGGAAACTTAAAACAACATGAACGTATACACACAGGAGAGAAGCCTTACTCCTGCTCTGACTGTGGGGCGAGTTTCTCTCAACCGTGCAACCTAAAAAATCATAAACGTATACACACAGGAGAGAAGCCTTACTCCTGCTCTGACTGTAGAAAGAGTTTCTCTCAACTGGGCCACTTAAAAAGACACCAAGGTATACATAAAGGAGAGTAGCCTTACTACTGCAATGACAGTTTCCACAGTTTTAAATCATGAGCTGAGCTAAACGATCTTCAAAGAATATACACGGGAGAGTGGCCTTTCTTCTGCTCTTACTGTAGCAAGAACTTCTCCCGATTGGGCAATGTAAAAACACACCAATGGCTACACACTTGAGAGAAGCCTCATCAGTTCTCTCAGACCAGCTGAGATTAGTCACTCCACTTAATTCTTCTCATAAAATAATTTGCAATGTTGAATTGGATCAAATGAAGAATGTGTAGAACACTTTTAGTCCTATTGTTTCTCACTGTGAGAGAACAATGCAGAGAACAGGGAGCATTATGGAATGATCAGTGAGCATCTTGTCAATTTTGCAATTTTGCTGACAGTTGTGAATCTGATGCAGCCGAAGAGCTACTGCCCCTTTACCTGGGAAAGCACCGAACAACAGACAGGGATGTTGGACCATCGAAGACGTGCAAATGTGATGAGACCTACATTGATTTGGGGTTCACTTATATTGGGAATAGTACCTTTCCTCAGCCAAAGTGTGTTTATAGCTCACAACTGAAACCTTCACTCTTACGCAGACATTTAGAAAAAAGCATGCCAAATTGAAAAATAAGCCACAGGAGTTTTTTGAGCGAGAATTAAGACAACTTTCGAGTAGTAAGACATGTATAAAAGCAACAGATACCATTAATAAGAAGGCGCTAGAAGCGTCTTATATGGTGAGCTACCGAGTGGCTAGGACAGGCAAGCACCATACTATTGTGGAGGACTTCATTCTTCCTGCTTCCGTGGATATGGCTGGAGGAAAGGCCCAAAAAAACTATACCGCATCGGCGACATGGCAAGAGATGTTTTGATACAATTACTGCTTCGTATATACAAGCCAGTGAATTCTATGCGTTACAGCTGGATGAGTCAACAGACGTGGCGGGCCTGGCACAGCTCCTGGTATATGTCTGTTACGTTTTTGGGGGGGTCAATTAAGCAAGACATCCTCTTCTGCAAACCACTGGAAACCAGGACAACAGGATATATTTTTAAAGTACTGGACAGCTTTGTGACATCAAATGGACTTAGGTGGTCAAGATGTGTTGGTATCTGTACTGATGGCGCGAAAGCCATGACAGGGAGACATAGTGGAGTGGTAACGCTGGTGCAAGCAGTTGCTCCCGACGCTACTTTGGTACACTGCAGCATCCACGAGAGGCTCTTGCTACCAAGGGGAATGCCTGACAGCTTGAAAGATGTTTTGGACACTACAGTGAAAATGGTTAACTTTGTTAAAGCAAGGCCCCTGAACTCTCGTGTATTTTCTGCACTCTGCAATGATGTGGGCAGCGACCATGCAACGCTTTTACAACATACAGAAGTGCGCTGGTCATCAAGGGGCAAAGTATTGACACTTTTTTTTTAAATTGAGAGACGTACTTAGTTTTTTTTACTGACCATAATTGTCACTTGTCTGACTGCTTGCATGATCAGTTCCTCACATGACTGGCCTCTCTGGGTGATGTTTTTTCTCACCTGAATGATCTGAATCTAGGATTACAGGGACTGCAGCTATATTCAATGTGCTGGACAAAATTGAGGCTATGATTAAGAAGTTGGAGCTCTTCTCTGTCTGCATTAACAAGGACAACACACAGGTCTTTCCATCATTGTATGCTATTTTTTGTGTGTGATAATGACCCTACGCTTATGGACAATGTCAGATGTGATCTTGCGAAGCACCTGAGTGAGTTGGGTGCGCAATTACACAGGTACTTTCCCAAAACGGATGACACAAACAGCTGGATTCGTTATCCCTTTTATGCCCTGCCTCCAGTCCACTTTCATGCCCTGCCTCCAGTCCACTTACATGCCCTGCCTCCAATCCACTTACATGCCCTGCCTCCAGTCCACTAACATGCCCTGCCTCCAGTCCACTTACATGCCCTGCCTCCAATCCACTTACATGCCCTGCCTCCAGTCCACTTACATGCCCTGCCTCCAATCCACTTACATGCCCTGCATCCAGTCCACTTACATGCCCTGCCTCCAATCCACTTACATGCCCTGCCTCCAGTCCACTTACATGCCCTGCCTCCAATCCACTTACATGCCCTGCCTCCAGTCCACTTACATGCCCTGCCTCCAGTCCACTTACATGCCCTGCCTCCAATCCACTTACATGCCCTGCCTCCAATCCACTTACATGCCCTGCCTCCAATCCACTTACATGCCCTGCCTCCAATCCACTTACATGCCCTGCCTCCAATCCACTTACATGCCCTGCCTCCAGTCCACTTACATGCCCTGCCTCCAGTCCACTTTCATGCCCTGCCTCCAGTCCACTTTCATGCCCTGCCTCCAGTCCACTTTCATGCCCTGCCTCCAGTCCACTTACATGCCCTGCCTCCAGTCCACTAACATGCCCTGCCTCCAGTCCACTAACATGCCCTGCCTCCAGTCCACTTACATGCCCTGCCTCCAGTCCACTTACATGCCCTGCCTCCAGTCCACTTACATGCCCTGCCTCCAGTCCACTTACATGCCCTGCCTCCAGTCCACTTACATGCCCTGCCTCCAGTCCACTTACATGCCCTGCCTCCAGTCCACTTACATGCCCTGCCTCCAGTCCACTAACATGCCCTGCCTCCAGTCCACTAACATGCCCTGCCTCCAGTCCACTAACATGCCCTGCCTCCAGTCCACTTACATGCCCTGCCTCCAGTCCACTAACATGCCCTGCCTCCAGTCCACTTACATGCCCTGCCTCCAGTCCACTAACATGCCCTGCCTCCAGTCCACTTACATGCCCTGCCTCCAGTCCACTTACATGCCCTGCCTCCAGTCCACTTACATGCCCTGCCTCCAGTCCACTTACATGCCCTGCCTCCAGTCCACTTACATGCCCTGCCTCCAGTCCACTTACATGCCCTGCCTCCAGTCCACTTACATGCCCTGCCTCCAGTCCACTTACATGCCCTGCCTCCAGTCCACTTACATGCCCTGCCTCCAGTCCACTTACATGCCCTGCCTCCAGTCCACTTACATGCCCTGCCTCCAGTCCACTTACATGCCCTGCCTCCAGTCCACTTACATGCCCTGCCTCCAGTCCACTAACATGCCCTGCCTCCAGTCCACTTACATGCCCTGCCTCCAGTCCACTTACATGCCCTGCCTCCAGTCCACTTACATGCCCTGCCTCCAGTCCACTTACATGCCCTGCCTCCAGTCCACTTACATGCCCTGCCTCCAGTCCACTTACATGCCCTGCCTCCAGTCCACTTACATGCCCTGCCTCCAGTCCACTTACATGCCCTGCCTCCAGTCCACTAACATGCCCTGCCTCCAATCCACTTACCGATATCTGAACAAGAGCCTCATCAAAGTTACAAAAAGCGCATCTGTGGAAATGTAATTGAATCAGAAGCCACTGCCAGATTTCTGGATAGGGCTGCGCTCAGAGTATCCTGCCTTGGCAAATCGCACTGTTAAGACACTGATGCCCTTTGGAACCACGTACCTATGTGAGAGTGGATTCTCGGCCCTCGCTAGCATAAAAACTAAATACAGGCACAGACTGTGTGTGGAAAATGATTTAAGACGGAGACTCTCCAATACAAACCAACATTGCTATGTGCATCCCTCTCAAGCACAACCTTCTCATTAACCTGTGGTGAGTTATTCAAAAATTTAAATTAACAAGTAAGGTTTTATATGTAAAATGGTTAAATAAAGAACGAAATGTATTATTATTTGTGCCCTGGTCTTATAAGAGCTCTTTGTCACTTCCAACACGCCGGGTTGTGACGACAACTCACACTAATTTCTTATGTTTACTAAATGTATCCTATTGTGTGTGTGGCTTATAATATTTGAGTGCACTGACCCTGGTGCTAGAGGGGGTAAGCAGCTCGAGGTTGAATGTTTGAAGGGGTCCGGGACTATAAACATTTTGGGATCCACTGGTCTAGATAATCCCAGTTCCTGCTGTGTCATGCTGATGGGAAGACTAGGCTATGGAGAAAACCATGAGTACATGCATCCATGCCATGTGTCAACATTGCAGGCTGGTGGTGATGGTGTGGGGTGTGTTTTCAGGGCACGCATTGGGCCACCTTGATAAAAGTGGAGCAACATTTGAATGCCACAGGATATTTATACATCATTGCCAATCAGGTGCATCCCTTTATGGCAGCAGTGTATCCATCTGCAAATATATTTTTTCAGCAGGATTATGCCCCAAGGCTTGTCCAGGGACGGTTCCACGAACATACGTGAATTCAGCTTACTGCAGTAGCCTGCCGTGACACCAGATCTCGATCCAATTGAACATCTGTGGGAAGAGATATTCACTCCCAGCCAACTTGGCACAACTGTGGGAAGCATTGGAGTCATCATGGCCCAGCATCCCTGTGGGTTTCTTTCCACACCATGTAGAGTCCATGGCCTGACGAATTGAGGCTGTTCTGAGGCCAAAAGGAATTGCAACTCAATATTAGGAAGGTGTTCCTAATGTTTTGTACACTCAGTGCAAAAGGAAAGTATTCAGACCCCTGGACTTTATCCACATTTTGTAACGTTACAGCCTTATCATAAAATGGATTACATTTTTAAAAATGTCCTCAATCTACACACAATAGCCCATAATGACAAATTGAAAACATGTTTTTTGGCAAATAATAAATAAGTATTCATACCATTTGCTATGAGACTCGAAATTGTTCTCAGGTGCATCCTGTTTCCATTAAGTATCCTTGTGATGTTTCAACAACTTGATTGGAGTCCACTTGGTAAATTCAATTCAAACAGGCACACACCTGTCTATATAAGGTCTCACATTTGACAGTGCATGTCAGAGCATGGTGGTGACAGCATCATGCTGTGGTTATGTTTTTCAACGGCAGGGACTGGGAGACTAGTCAGGATCGAGGGAACGTTGAAATGAGCAAAGTACAGAGAGATTCTTGATGAGAACCAGGACCTGTTGACTAACTGTTGAAGTTAATTGATATAATTTTTGTACAATTTGTTCTGGGCAACATCTTCTCTTGTGTATAATTTTAAATGAAACAAACTGTTTTAATGTGTCTATAAATGAACCAAATTTGATCCCATTCACATTCTCACAAACAAATGACCCACACTGTGTATAAACAATTGTTGACATCCGATGGTCATTCTTATGGTGGGTTGCAAAATGCAGGATCCTTCCAAGTTGAACCCACCAGAGGGGGACTGTCAGGATGGTCCTGTGAGGATCAGGTTACAGTGGATCCCGGTTCTACAGAGAGATCTCTCCCTCCCGAAGAGGGGGAGAAGTGTAGAGGGATTGATGGGGGGGGGGTTTATGACCTCACGCCCATCATAAATTATAAGGCAACAGCCCATCTCCATTCTGTTCTCTAATGTGAGAGACTGGAATGTCTGTGTGCATTAGGAAGAGTTTACAGCCCAAAACTACACAACATCAAATAAATGGATGTTGGGACATGTATATTTGATCAGCCAAATGGTGGAAACAATGATGGATGTAAATATGAAAATGAATGTCTATTTTATGATGTTCTTAAAAGTTAGTTGAGGATGTTATAACGAAAACATTAAATTGAAGAGTTTTCATAATGTATATGTGATGTTTACATACTTTGTGTCGAGAATATGCAGATGAAAGAGGATGTTATGGTGATAAGACTGATTTTAGTTGTCCTAATACCTTGCCTTGTAACTAGCTACGCCCCAGGGATCCCAGAGAGTGTGTCATAAAGATGGAAACGCCCCTTTCTACTCTAGGGTATAAAACATGAGTTAAGAATTTACATATCAGACTAAGTTGAACATGCACTGCAGCCGAGGTCTACGACTAGTCGTGACCCCGAAACGCAACACAAGGTTGAAGACAAAGTAAATATCTGAACGATCAAGTTTATGGTGGAGTAGCTATTCTAAGTACTGTATCTAGGAAGTTGAATTTAAGCAGGACCATCTGGCTATTCTTTTCAAGTCACCGGTTGTGTACACGGCCCTCTTACCCACGCCAGCAGCGTCGACACGGCTGATTAGCCTCCTCAGAAGCCCACTCTCACAGAACGAGTGCAAGGAAACTGACAACTATGAGAAAGGACATTGACATCGTTTGGAGAATCGGAGACTTGCACCTGAAGACGAATGAACAAGGCGCTGGCCAAACCTTTCCCACACGTAAATACATGCATTACACTTTTAACCCATAACAGGGGCAGTTCAAGGCAAGCTGTTAGGGCTGAAACTAAGCATAGTTTACAAATGTATCCAAGTGTTGAATTTCTCTCTTGCTCTCTATGTAAATCTCTATCTTGTGTTGGTCCACTAGGGACCTGTTGCCATTGTATGAAGTTCTAACCAATAACCTAGACTGTTTGTGTATATGTATCTTATGTTATCGTTTAGCTTGTTAGTAAATAAATAACTCAATGTGTGGTACGGAATGATTAGTGAGACCTGGGTTTGTGCAGATTTCCGAATTATGCGATGTTCAGAAGGAGACTGATGAAATGAATGAATTGGCGACTGCTATGAAATCGATATATTCTATAAGTTAATTCGGGAAATGGTAACTCATTAAACAACATTTTCCTGTGGCTGCTCTAGGTTACTGACTTAATTGTTACAGGATTAATTTAATCACGTAATAATAAACAGTTAATTATTCAGTAAATAGAATGTCATCACATTAACGTCACGTCATATTGATGCCCCCGTGCTAGAAACCAAAGATAAACTAGGCCTCACTGTTGAAGTCAGTCCATAGGAATTGTGTAGCAAGTTACTCATACACCAATCAGGATTATTGTTGAGAGTGGCGTGTGTGTAGTTTTCTTTTTCACCCAGATACTAGTGGTGTGAGGTTGACTCGTGTTGTATATCTGACACAAATCAGTGTGTAGAGGATTTACTGAATGCTATGAGCTGGGGCATATGTACCAGCCGATGCAGGCATTCTGAGAAAAATAACACTACATTGGGCCCAACAAGTATTTTTGTCTATCGCATTCAGGAGCGAGTAGACTTGGTCATAATTAATTTCTCGAGCATGGACGTAGGGCCAGCCGATTAAAAATTTGAGTAGATACTGGCTTGACCAAGCTAGTAATTATCTCTGTCTCACGTTTTCATTGGTGCGAGTAGACCAACGGTGTGTTTGTGTTTTCCGCGTGTTCCGGTTAATCGCAAAAAATATTGCTGAAAGAGACGTAACTCTTGTTGGAGGGGACTTTTGTTGTGCTGGAAAGTAAGATTCGGCACAAGTGAAGCTAAGCATTGCACCAAATGCAGTAATATCTAACAAGTAATCTAATAATTACACAACAACTACTTAATACAGACAAATCTAAAGGGATGGAATAAGAATATGTACATATAAATATATGGATGAGCTATGACCGAGTGGCATAGGCAAGATGCAATAAATGGTATAAGATACAGTATAAACATGTGAGATGAGTATTGTAAGATACAGTGGGGAGAACAAGTATTTGATACACTGCCGATTTTTCAGGTTTTCCTACTTACAAAGTATGTAGAGGTCTGTAATTTATCATAGGTACACTTCAACTGTGAGCAACGGAATCTAAAACAAGAATCCAGAAAAACACATTGTATGATTTTTAAGTAATTAATTAGCAATTTATTGCATGACATAAGTATTTGATACATCAGAAAAGCAGAACTTAATATTTGATACAGAAACCTTTGTTTGCAATTACAGAGATCATACAGTGCCTTGCGAAAGTATTCTGCCCCCTTGAACTTTGCGACCTTTTGCCACATTTCAGGCTTCAAACATAAAGATATAAAACTGTATTTTTTTGTGAAGAATCAACAACAAGTGGGACACAATCATGAAGTGGAACGACATTTATTGGATATTTCAAACTTTTTTAACCTCAGCACTGACATGGTTTTTCAGCATCATCTTTGAGACCAGATACACTACTGCCGCTGTATTGATCTACTGAATGTCTTTGTTTCATTCATGGAATTCTAAAGAATTTATCTACTCAAAACATGTCACTACATCTCTACACATCACCGTGGTGACAAGCCCATTCGTTAGGCACCAGTTATGTCTACAGTGCATACAAAGAGATGCTAATCAGTATAAAGTGCATGTGTTTTCTTATTAAATAAGTGCTTTATAGCGTACCAAAGACAAGAAACAGCATTACCCATGCAATTCAATAATGACCCAGTTACTATTGGGGGAATGGAACCAGAGAGGAAGCTTGTGTTACCTTTCTCACACCACTACAGTCTTCATTTCAACAGACCTTTTACACAACACCATTTGTTAGAGCTCAATATATACCCAAGACTATATAGAGGGTCAGGCTGTTGTAATGCCCAGTTGATCATGTAAATAGTCTTGAAGACTTTAATTTAGATATGTTTATTTCATATCCATTAAGTAGATACTAAATAACCTCACTTTTTTCAGCTTTTAAAATGTTTATTTTATAAAGAATTCTCACTCCCAGACTTTTGACATTAGTCTATGTATCACACTTCCAAAAGTCTTTAAAAATATTTAATGCACCAGTTTAAAATGTTTTTTGTCATGACTGTCATTACCAAACAGGCTATCATTTCATCAAATTGTTAGATTTTAGAAATTATTATTATGTGAACTTTATTTGAACTTACGATACACAGAATCATCTAGAATGTCAGCCTAAAGATCTTCGGGCACGGACTGTCCAAGGTGTTGAGAGCGTTTCGACAGGGATGCTTGGCCCATGTGGACTCCAATGCTTCCTACAATCGTGTCAAGTTGGCTGGGAGTGGATCTTCTCCGAATAGCTCGTTCCATCTCCTCCCACAGATGTACAATTACAGGGAATTCAGTGAGCTGAATTCACTGTGATGTTCTTGGAACCATTCCTGGACAAGCCTTGTGGCATAAGGCATAATCATAATGAAAATAAAATCAATTTGCACTGCCGCCATGAAGGGATGCACCTGATTGGCAAATGATGTTTAGATATTGTGGTGGAATTATTGTAATCAAAAGGAGAGACTTATACATTTCTTCAAAACAATCTAACTTTATTATTTAATTACTGCAGTAATGGAGCTGGTCAATGACTGTGTCGTAGGTGATTAGTTGAGAGCCCAACCAGCAGGACTAAGCCACAACATTTTATAGCAAAGTCCATCCTCCTGGATGTTTATGACAAACAACAGATTTATGAAATGGGCCACAAGGGAAAGATTCGTATGAAATGTACTAATTTCTCATTGTGTAGAGACCAGGGTCTGGCCCCCCAACTCCACACTGGAGCCATCTCCCCCTGGTACCTCAGGACAGAAACATTAACTCATGCTATGGAATGCGGTCTTGTTAGGTTTATCAACCCAAGACAATGTAAATCTTCTGTCAGTGTTAAATCTCCCAGAGGCCCACTTTTCAGTTCACACAGAAACCATAGAGTTATAAGAACCCTCTATTCTGTTGCATAAAACAACCATTTGATAAAATTAAACTAATATAACAATCTTGCAATTTTGCTCTCACAATATCCCGTGGCATTCAAACATTGCTCAACTTTTATCAAGGGGCCCAATGTGTGCCCTGAAAACACACCCCAACCATCACACCACCACCCTGCAATGCTGACACACGGCATGGATGCAGGCAGTGGTATAAACTACTGAAGTAAAAATGATTTAAAGAACTCATTTAGTAGTTTTTGTAGTATCTGTACTTTACTATTTATATTTTTGACAACTTTTCCTTCACTACATTCCTAAACAAAATGTACTTTTTACATTTTCCCTGACACCCAAAAGTACTTGTTACATTTATGATTAGCAGAACAGAAAATGGTCCAATTCACGCACTTATCAGGAGAATATCCCTGGTCATTCCTACTGCCTCTGATCTGGCAGACTCACTAAACACAAATGCATCATTCGTAAATGATGTCTGAGTGTTGGAGTCTGAGCCCCTGGATATCTGTAATATTAAAAAAACACAACACAGTTGTACAGTCAGTCTGGTTTGCTTCATTTAAGGAATTTGAAATTATTCATACTTTTACTTTTGATGGAGTATATTTTAGCAATTACTTTTAATACATAAGTATATTTACAACCAAATACTTTTACTCAAGTAGTATTTTAATGGGTGACTTTTACTCAAGTAGTATTTTAATGGGTGACTCACTTTTACTTGAGTCATTTTCTATTGAGGTTTCATTACTTTCACTCAGTCTGACAGTTTGGTACTTTTTCCACCACTGGATGTATGTCCTCGTGGTTTCCTCCATACCCCAGTCCTCCCATCAGCGTGAAACAGCAGGAACCAGGGTTCATCAGACCAGGCAGTATGTTTCCAATTTTCCAGTGTTTTCATTCCTTAGCCCACTGCAACAGCAGTTTTGTTTGTTTGTTGAAAGCTAATGGAGATCCATAACAAATACACAACAACTAAATCATTAAGGATCAGCTGGTCATGGAAAGAGCAGGTGTCCTTAATGTTTTGTTTTTTTTACAATACAGTGTTCTACGCTTCATTTGATCCAATTCAATGTTGCCAATTATTTAATGAGATGAGAATAAAGTGGAGTGTCTAATCTTAGCTGGTCTGAGAGAGCTGATGAGGCTTCTCTCCTTTATGTACACATTGGTGTCTTTTTAAATGGCAAAAATCTGTAGAATATCTTCTCACAGTCAGTGCTTTGATAAGGCTTCGGTCAACTATGTATTTTCCAATCGGGAGAAACTCTTGCCACATTAAGAGCAGGAGTAAGGCTTCTCTCCAGTGTGAATTCTGACAAACTTTTAGGTCAGTTGATGTTGTGAAACATTTTACACAATCAGAGCAGGATTAAGGCTTCACTCCTATATGCATACGTTCATGTCTTTTTAAGTTGTACAGTTTAGAGAAACTCTTTCCACAGTCAGAGCAGGAGTAAGGCTTCTCTCCTGTGTGTATACGTTCATGTGTTTTTAAGTCCCCCAGTTTAGAGAAACTCTTTCCACAGTCAGAGCAGGAGTACGGCTTCTCTCCTGTGTGTGTTCTCTGATGAACGTTTTGCTCAGTTGATGTTCTGAAGATTTTTTCACAGTAAAAGCAGGAGTAAGGTTTCTCTCCTGTATGTACACGTTCATGTGTTTTTAAGTCACCCAGTTGAGAGAAACTCTTTCCACAGTCAGAGCAGGTGTAAGGCTTCACTCCTGTATGTATAAGTTCATGTCTTCTTAAGTGGCCCAGTTGAGAGAATCTCTTTCCACAGCCAGAGCAGGAGTAAGGCTTCTCTCCTGTGTGTGTTCTCTGATGAACTTTTTGCTCAGTTGATGTTTTGAAGCATTTTTCACAGTCAGAGCAGGAGAAAGGCTTCTCTCCTGTGTGTATACGTTCATGTGTTTTTAAGTCACCCAGTTGAGAGAAACTCTTTCCACAGTCAGAGCAGGTGTAAGGCTTATCTCCTGTGTGATTTCTCTGATGAACTTTTAGAGCAGTTGATCTTTTGAAGCATTTTTCACAGTCAGAGCAGGAGTAAGGCTTCTCTCCTGTGTGTGTTCTCTGATGAACTTTTCGATCAGTTGATGTTTTGAAGCATTTTTCACAGTAAAAGCAGGAGTAAGGCTTCTCTCCTGTGTGTATTCTCTGATGAACTTTTCGATCTGTTGATGTTTTGAAGCATTTTTCACAGTCAGAGCAGGAATAAGGCTTCTCTCCCGTGTGTGTTCTCTGATGAACTTTTTGCTCAGCTGATGTTTTTAAGCATTTTTCACAGTCAGAGCAGGAGTAAGGCTTCTCTCCTGTATGTATATGTTCATGTGTTTTTAAGTGGCCCAGTTGAGAGTATCGCTTTCCACAGTCAGAACAGGAGTAAGGCTTCTCTCCTGTGTGTGTTCTCTGATGAACTTTTTGATCAGATGATGTTCTGAAGATTTTTTCGCAGTAAAAGCAGGAGTAAGGCTTCTCTCCTGTATGTACACGTTCATGTGTTTTTAAGTTGTACAGTTTAGAGAAACTCCTCCCACAGTCAGAGCAGGAGTAAGGCTTTTCTCCTGTGTGTGTTCTCTGATGAACCTTTAGAGCAGTTGATCTTTTGAAGCATTTGTCACAGTCAGAGCAGGAGTAAGGCT
Organism: Oncorhynchus mykiss; assembly: GCF_013265735.2. Classification (NCBI taxonomy): domain Eukaryota; kingdom Metazoa; phylum Chordata; class Actinopteri; order Salmoniformes; family Salmonidae; genus Oncorhynchus; species Oncorhynchus mykiss. Next base: position 49,883 of record NC_048571.1, on the reverse strand, counting down.
TTTCTCCCGTGTGTGTTCTCTGATGAACCTTTAGAGCAGTTGATCTTTTGAAGCATTTGTCACAGTCAGAGCAGGAGTAAGTCTTCTCTCCTGTATGTATGCGTTCATGTCTTTTTAAGTTGTACAGTTGAGAGAAACTCGCCCCACAGTCAGAGCAGGAGTAAGGCTTCTCTCCTGTATGTATATGTTCATGTCTTTTTAAGGTGCACAGTTGAGAGAAACTCTTTCCACAGTCAGAGCAGGGGTATGACTTCTCTCCTCTGTGCAATCTCTGATGAACTGTCAGAGCCTTTGAGGTTGTGAAATTCTTCCCACAGTCAGTACAGGAAAACAGATTCTCTCCTATGTGTATTTTTACATGTAATTTTAGCTTTGATAGAATTGAAAAATTCTCCTCACAATGTGGGCAGTGGTGAAACCTCTTAGCTCTGTGATCTTCCTGCTGTTTCTCTCTGGATGTAGAGAATGTCTCAACATGGTCTCCTGTGAGAACAACATCAGAAGAACCAGTCAGTTGTGTGATATACACTACAGGTCAAAAGTTTCAGAACACATACTCATTCAATGTTTTTTCTTTATTTTGACTATTTTCTACATTGTATAATAGTGAAGACATCAAAACTATGAAATAACACACATGGAATCATGTAGTAAACAAAAAGGTGTTAAACAATTAAAAATACATTATAACTGAGATTCTTCAAATAGCCACCCTTTGCCTTGATGACAGCGTCGCACAATATTGGCATTCTCTTACCATGAGAAAGAGATTTCTCAATCTTATCTTCTTCATCTTTAATGTTGACATTCAGCTCCAGTGTTTGACTGCAGTCTTCCAGCTTCACTGATGCCATCTCTGGACCCTGCAGTGCAAACTGGGCTCCACTGTCACAATCAGGACCCAGTGACTGTAGGTTTGGACAGGCTGGATTTGTCCTCACTGTTGATGTTACCGGCCTCAGACTTAATTCCAGTTGTCCTGTAGTAACATTGAGAAACAGACAGAAAGTTGTCTTGACAGTTCTGGCACTTTATTCTAAAAAAAATGTTTATTTATTCTTGTTAAATGATCTATTTCAGTGCTGGACTTGGACTGAAATAGGTGTCGGTAATCATTTTTAGGTGCAGGAGCTCCACAATACTGTTAACATTCTGTCCAAGTCAAACGCTGATCTCATTTCAATAGATCTGGTAGATAAGCATTTAGAACAAAACATGAATTCATTGCAATTAGACAAAGTACCTGCTTTACATTTGTCTACACAATGTAAATGTACTCAACCTAGAGTAGAGTTTCCCAAATTTGCATAATTGACTCAAAAACCATTTAGTACAAGGTTGCAGTATGTTTCAGGCAGCACTATGTACTATTTTCCTGAATAACCTGGTCTTCACTGTATTATTTAAATCAAAAAACAATTTTATTTCACATTCACACCATAGTAACATTTATAGACAAAGAAACATCTTAATGTGTCTGAATATTAGTACACATGTAGAAAACTGATAATCATTACATTCAGCTTTAAAACTGTAGTGTGACCGTGAAATTGACTCTCTGCACCAGCACTGCCTGCACTGAAGTCTGTTGACGCAGACAGAGTGGGTGCCACCATTTTACCAGCTTGTGAATTTTACACAAAACCAATAACATGCTAAACAAGCTCAGATATCTCAAATAAATTGATTGAATGGATGTACATAATTTCCTCAGACAAACTGTCGTGGAAAATTGCAAGATTGTTATAATGCTTGTATTGCACTATAATGGTTGTTTTAATCGACACAATAGAGTATTCTGTTAACTATTGTGTGTGTTCCACTGAGGATGGGCCTCTATGATAGAGCACTGACAGAGGAGATTTACAATGTCTTTGGGTGATAAAACCTAAAAGAGCATTACAGATAACACGAGGTAATGTTTTTGTGCTATGAAGTACCAGGAACGAGATTAGAACCTCATCTTAGGGACCAAACTGAACGATAATTAATAGTGAATGCTATCTGGCTATGGGATACTCCTCTCTCTCAAGTAAAAGTATTTCTTTGTGAACTGTTCATAAGATCTGTGGTTCCTCATGTAAATGTTACGGTGCGTGAATGAGGACCCAAAAGCGAATTAACGTAAACAGAACTTCTTTAATAACAAAACATAGGTAGGCTCAGATGGACCGGCAGATTCCGACAGGACAGGACAAGGTTGCAGCAAACATGACGATAGTCTGGTTCAGGCATGAAAAACACAAACAAGAATCCGACAAAGACAGAAGCAGGAACAGAGAGAGATATAGAGACCTAATCAGAGGGAAAAAGGGAACAGGTGGGAAAAGGGGTGACGAGGTAGTTAGGAGGAGACAAGGAACAGCTGGGGGAAAGAGGGGGAGAAAAGGTAACCTAAAACGACCAGCAGAGGGAGACAGGGTGAAGAGAAAGGACAGAAACAAGACACAACATGACAATACATGACAGTACCCCCCCACTCACCGAGCGCCTCCTGGCGCACTCGAGGAGGAAACCTGGCGGCAACGGAGGAAATCATCGATCAGCGCACGGTCCAGCACGTCCCGAGAGGGAACCCAACTCCTCTCCTCAGGACCGTACCCCTCCCAATCTACTAGGTACTGATGACCACGGCCCCGAGGACGCATGTCCAAAATCCTACGGACCCTGTAGATGGGTGCGCCCTCGACAAGGATGGGGGGGGGGGGGGAAGACGAGCGGGGGCGCGAAGAACGGGCTTGACACAGGAGACATGGAAGACCGGGTGGACGCGACGAAGATATCGCGGAAGAAGAAGTCGCACTGCGACAGGATTAATGATCCGAGAAATACGGAACGGACCAATGAACCGCGGGGTCAACTTGCGAGAAGCGGTCTTAAGGGGAAGGTTCTGAGTGGAGAGCCAAACTCTCTGACCGCGACAATATCTAGGACTCTTAGTTCTACGCTTATTAGCAGCTCTCACAGTCTGCGCCCTATAACGGCAAAGTGCAGACCTGACCCTCTTCCAGGTGCGCTCGCAACGTTGGACAAAAGCCTGAGCGGAGGGGACGCTGGACTCGGCGAACTGAGATGAGAACAGCGGAGGCTGGTACCCGAGGCTACTCTGAAAAGGAGATAGCCCGGTCGCAGACGAAGGAAGCGAGTTGTGGGCGTATTCTGCCCAGGGGAGCTGTTCTGACCAAGACGCAGGGTTGCGAAAAGAAAGACTGCGTAAGATGCGACCAATAGTCTGATTGGCCCGTTCTGCTTGACCGTTAGACTGGGGGTGAAAGCCGGAAGAGAGACTGACGGAAGCCCCAATCAAACGGCAAAACTCCCTCCAAAATTGAGACGTGAATTGCGGACCTCTGTCCGAAACGACGTCTGACGGAAGGCCATGAATTCTGAAAACATTCTCGATGATGATTTGTGCCGTCTCTTTAGCAGAAGGAAGCTTAGCAAGGGGAATAAAATGAGCCGCCTTAGAGAACCTGTCGACAACCGTAAGAATAACAGTCTTCCCCGCTGACGAAGGCAGTCCGGTGACAAAATCTAAGGCGATGTGAGACCACGGTCGAGAGGGAATGGGAAGCGGCCTGAGACGGCCGGCAGGAGGGGAGTTACCGGACTTAGTCTGCGCGCAGACCGAACAAGCAGCCACGAAGCGACGCGTGTCATGCTCCCGGGTGGGCCACCAAAAACGCTGGCGAATGGAAGCAAGCGTACCCCGAACGCCAGGATGGCCGGCTAACTTGGCAGAGTGAGCCCACTGAAGAACGGCCAGACGAGTAGGAACGGGAACGAAAAGAAGGTTCCTAGGACAAGCGCGCGGCGACGGAGTTTGAGTGAGTGCTTGCTTTACCTGCCTCTCAATTCCCCAGACAGTCAACCCGACAACACGCCCCTCAGGGAGAATCCCCTCGGGGTCAGTGGAGGCTACTGAAGAACTGAAGAGACGAGATAAAGCATCAGGCTTGGTGTTCTTAGAGCCCGGACGATAAGAAATCACAAACTCGAAACGAGCGAAAAACAGCGCCCAGCGCGCCTGACGCGCATTAAGTCGTTTGGCAGAACGGATGTACTCAAGGTTCCTATGGTCAGTCCAAACGACAAAAGGAACGGTCGCCCCCTCCAACCACTGTCGCCATTCGCCTAGGGCTAAGCGGATGGCGAGCAGTTCGCGGTTTCCCACATCATAGTTACGTTCCGACGGCGACAGGCGATGAGAAAAATACGCGCAAGGGTGGACCTTGTCGTCAGAGAGGGAGCGCTGAGAAAGAATGGCTCCCACGCCCACCTCTGACGCGTCAACCTCGACAACGAACTGTCTAGTGACGTCAGGTGTAACAAGGATAGGTGCGGATGTAAAACGATTCTTGAGGAGATCAAATGCTCCCTGGGCGGAAACGGACCACTTAAAGCACGTCTTGACAGAAGTAAGGGCTGTGAGAGGAGCTGCCACCTGACCGAAATTACGGATGAAACGACGATAGAAGTTCGCGAAGCCGAGAAAGCGCTGCAGCTCGACGCGTGACTTAGGGACGGGCCAATCAATGACAGCTTGGACCTTAGCGGGATCCATCTTAATGCCTTCAGCGGAAATAACAGAACCGAGAAATGTGACGGAGGAGGCATGAAAAGAGCACTTCTCAGCCTTCACAAAAAGACAATTCTCTAAAAGGCGCTGGAGGACACGTCGAACGTGCTGAACATGAATCTGGAGTGACGGTGAAAAAATCAGGATATCGTCAAGGTAAACGAAAACAAAGATGTTCAGCATGTCTCTCAGGACATCATTGACTAATGCCTGAAAGACAGCTGGAGCGTTAGCGAGGCCGAAAGGAAGAACCCGGTATTCAAAGTGCCCTAACGGAGTGTTAAACGCCGTCTTCCACTCGTCCCCCTCCCTGATGCGCACGAGATGGTAAGCGTTACGAAGGTCCAACTTAGTGAAAAACCTGGCTCCCTGCAGGATCTCGAAGGCTGAAGACATAAGAGGAAGCGGATAACGATTCTTCACTGTTATGTCATTCAGCCCTCGATAATCTATGCAGGGGCGCAGGGACCCGTCCTTCTTCTTAACAAAAAAAAACCCCGCTCCGGCGGGAGAGGAGGAGGGGACTATGGTACCGGCGGCAAGAGCTACGGACAAATAATCTTCGAGAGCCTTACGTTCGGGAGCCGACAGAGAGTATAGTCTACCCCGGGGGGGAGTGGTTCCCGGAAGGAGATCAATACTACAATCATACGACCGGTGTGGGGGAAGAGAGGTGGCCCTGGACCGACTGAACACCGTGCGCAGATCGTGATATTCCTCTGGCACCCCTGTCAAATCACCAGGCTCCTCCTGTGAAGAAGAGACAGAGGAAACAGGAGGGATAGCAGACATTAAACATTTCACATGACAAGAGACGTTCCAGGAGAGGATAGAATTACTAGACCAATTAATGGAAGGATTATGACAAACTAGCCAGGGATGGCCCAAAACAACAGGTGTAAAAGGTGAACGAAAAATTTAAAAAGAAATGGTTTCGCTATGATTACCAGAAACAGTGAGGGTTAAAGGTAGCGTCTCACGCTGAATCCTGGGGAGAGGACTACCATCCAGGGCGAACAAGGCCGTGGACTCCCTTAACTGTCTGAGAGGAATGTCATGTTCCCGAGCCCAGGTCTCGTCCATAAAACAGCCCTCCGCCCCAGAGTCTATTAAGGCACTGCAGGAAGCTGACGAACCGGTCCAGCGTAGATGGACCGACAAGGTAGTGCAGGATCTTGAAGGAGAGACAGGAGTAGTAGCGCTCACCAGTAGCCCTCCGCTTACTGATGAGCTCTGGCTTTTACTGGACATGAAGTGACAAAATGACCAGCAGAACCGCAATAGAGACAGAGGCGGTTGGTGATTCTCCGTTCCCTCTCCTTAGTCGAGATGCGGATACCTCCCAGCTGCATAGGCTCAGCACCCGAGCCGGCAGAGGAAGATGGTAGTGATGCGGAGAGGGGGGCAACGGAGAACGCGAGCTCCTTTCCACGAGCTCGGTGACGAAGATCAACCCGTCGCTCAATGCGAATAGCGAGTTCAATCAAGGAATCCACGCTGGAAGGAACCTCCCGGGAGAGAATCTCATCCTTTACCTCTGCGCGGAGACCCTCCAGAAAACGAGCGAGCAAAGCCGGCTCGTTCCAGCCACTGGAGGCAGCAAGAGTGCGAAACTCAATAGAGTAGTCTGTTATGGATCGATTACCTTGACATAGGGAAGACAGGGCCCTGGAAGCCTCCTCCCCAAAAACAGATCGATCAAAAACCCGTATCATCTCCTCCTTAAAGTCCTGATACTGGTTAGTACACTCAGCCCTTGCCTCCCAGATTGCCGTGCCCCACTCACGAGCCCGTCCAGTAAGGAGAGATATGACGTAGGCGACACGAGCAGTGCTCCTGGAGTAAGTGTTGGGCTGGAGAGAAAACACAATATCACACTGGGTGAGGAACGAGCGGCATTCAGTGGGCTCCCCAGAGTAACACGGCGGGTTATTGATTCTGGGCTCCGGAGATTCGAAAGCCCTGGAAGTGGCCGGTGGATCGAGGCGGAGATGGTGAACCTGTTCTGTGAGGTTGGAGACTTGGGTGGCCAGGGTCTCAACGGCATGTCGAGCAGCAGACAATTCCTGCTCGTGTCTGCCTAGCATCGCTCCCTGGATCTCGACGGCTGAGTGGAGAGGATCCGAAGTCGCTGGGTCCATTCTTGGTCGGATTCTTCTGTTACGGTGCGTGAATGAGGACCCAAAAGCGAATTAACGTAAACAGAACTTCTTTAATAACAAAACATAGGTAGGCTCAGATGGACCGGCAGATTCCGACAGGACAGGACAAGGTTGCAGCAAACATGACGATAGTCTGGTTCAGGCATGAAAAACACAAACAAGAATCCGACAAAGACAGAAGCAGGAACAGAGAGAGATATAGAGACCTAATCAGAGGGAAAAAGGGAACAGGTGGGAAAAGGGGTGACGAGGTAGTTAGGAGGAGACAAGGAACAGCTGGGGGAAAGAGGGGGAGAAAAGGTAACCTAAAACGACCAGCAGAGGGAGACAGGGTGAAGAGAAAGGACAGAAACAAGACACAACATGACAATACATGACAGTAAATTGAGAGGGGTGTATCTTGGCTATAAAAGTTCTTTGTACTTTTCTGTTGTGACATTTCGATGGTTCATTAGAGATGGCGCATCATTGAAAGTCAAAGGCTATTGCAAAGCTCTTATTATTAAAGATGTAGTTTAAGTATAACTCTGACTGGTGTGTGAAGTTTAACTCTCCTCATTTGTTAAAGCAGAAATATGCCACCACAAAACCCAAAGTATCTAACGTTAGCTATGTGACTTGTAAAATTGTTTCACGTTCTTCCGATCCTCGACTTCGGCGACGTCATCTACAAAATTGCTTCCAACACTCTACTCAGCAAACTGGATGCAGTTTATCACAGTGCCATCCGTTTTGTCACTAAAGCACCTTATACCACCCACCACTGCGACTTGTATGCTCTAGTCGGCTGGCCCTCGCTACATATTCGTCGCCAGACCCACTGGCTCCAGGTCATCTACAAGTCCATGCTAGGTAAAGCTCCGCCTTATCTCAGTTCACTGGTTACGATGGCAACACCCATCCGTAGCACGCGCTCCAGCAGGTGTATCTCACTGATCATCCCTAAAGCCAACACCTCATTTGGCCGCCTTTCGTTCCAGTTCTCTGCTGCCTGTGACTGGAACGAATTGCAAAAATCGCTGAAGTTGGAGACTTTTATCTCCCTCACCAACTTCAAACATCTGCTATCTGAGCAGCTAACCGATCGCTGCAGCTGTACATAGTCTATTGGTAAATAGCCCACCCATTTTCACCTACCTCATCCCCATACTGTTTTTATTTATTTATTTTTATTTTTCTGCTCTTTTGCACACCAATATCTCTACCTGTACATAACCATCTGATCATTTATCACTCCAGTGTTAATCTGCATAATTGTAATTATTTGCCTACCTCATGCCTTTTGCACACAATGTATATATAGACTCCCCTTTTTTTCTACTGTGTTATTGACTTGTTAATTGTTTACTCCATGTGTAACTCTGTGTTGTCTGTTCACACTGCTATGCCTTATCTTGGCCAGGTCGCAGTTGCAAATGAGAACTTGTTCTCAACTAGCCTACCTGGTTAAATAAAGGTGAAATAAAAAAAATAAATAAAAAAAAACTCAGTTTGACACAACACATCAAACCTTTACCAAACGTGATAATACGTTAACGGATGTTACCTAGCATGGTATAACATGTTGTTTTGATATTAGGAAGTTTAAACCGGCTATTACATACCTGTAGTAATAAATAGAAACCAACACAAAGGTTATTGACATCACAGTTCTGTCTCTTTCTTTATTCTGAAGAATGGTGCGTGTCTGCCTGGAACTTACTGTTCTTCCACTACCACAGTGCACCCACAGATAGAACAATGAGACATATTTCACTGGATGTAGGAATGTTAAGCATCTGCTTAGCGTTTCCACTCACCAACAAATATGGTAGTGAGAGGAAGCCCAGTGGCTGGCAGTGAGAGAAGATGGATTTTGGTCGACATTCTGCAAATGTTCTAATCGATGAAACATCTGATCTTAAGGGAAAAAGACACTTTTATGGCTGTATCACTTAGTTTCCTGCCTGGCAGTTAAGATACAACATTTGTTCAGATGTGTAGGAGGAGACTCAGCCTAGGAGAAAGGGTTAAATATCAGTGCTTGTGTGAACTATGTCTTTGTCTAATGCAGCTGTATTGATCCTCTGGGAAGAATAAACTTGGTTTGAGCTGTCATAGAGTCCGTAAAGTTTTTACTCTGAGAATTAGAACCTAACAATACTAAGTAACAAAATGGTCCATACATATATAGCGTTAACATAGTATATATATACACCATGATACCTTAATAAACCAAGAAAGTATCAAAGATCAGAAATGAACAGCCTGTGGAGAAAAAGCGATACCATTGAATAATGTGCTACGTTACCCAGAGGCCCTTTGCACATGATGTTAGGCTTGCATGTGAGTGTCAATCATTTTAGTCCAAGGATATGATCGAAAGGCCTCAATCATCTTAAAATGGAAGACATTTGGAACCACCAATCATTTTTCTAGAGCTGCCCGTCCGGCCAAACTGAGATCGGGGGAGAAGGGCCTTGGTCAGGGAGGTGACTAATCAGGATTGAGTGGAAAGATGAAAGGAGCAAAATACAGAGAGATCCTTGATGAAAACCTGGTCCAGGGTGCTCAGGAACTCTGACTGTGGCGAAGGTTCACCTTCCAACAGGACAACAACCCGAAATACACAGCCAAAACAACGCAGAAGTGGCTTCGGGACAAGTCTCAATGTCCTTGAGTGGTTCAGCCAGAGCCCAGACTTGAACATCTCTGGAGAGACCAGAAAATAGCTGTGCGGCAACACTCCCAGTCTAACCTGACAGAGCTTGAGAGGATCTGCAGAGAATAAATGGGAGAAACTCCCAAAATACAGGTGTGCCAAGCTTGTAGCGTCATACCCAAGAAGACTTGAGTCTAATCTCTGCCAAAAGGTGATGAACAAAGTACTGAGTAAACGGTCTGAATATTTATGTAAATGTATTTTAACATTGAGAAAAAAAAGTTTTATAATTTTGTTAATTTCTAAAAACCTGTGTTTGCTTTGTCATTATGGGGTAGTGTGTAGATTGAGGGGAAAAACAAATCTATTTTATAATAAGGCTGTAACATAACAAAATGTGGAAAAAGTCAAGGGGTCTGAATAATTTTCCAAATCACTGTATGCTGAATCCTTTCAGCAAGGTTGCTTCCCCTCCTCTCTAAAGGAGTGTTTTATTCTCATTCTGAAGCCTGATAAATCCAACAAAATGTGAAAGTTAGACCGATTTCTCTTCTGAAATCCGACTCAAGAATTTGTGCTAAAGCCTTAGCCAGGAGATTGGACAGAGTTCTCCCACATCTAATACACAAAGAACAAAATGGCTTCGTGAAAAACCATCAAGGTTTTCACAATGTGAGGAGAGTACTAAACATAGTGGACCCTTCACATGTGCACTGATACTGCCATACTCTCACTTGATGCAGAGAAGGCATTCCATAGAGTTGAGTGGTCTTATTTCAAGTGCTTAAGAGATTTGGGAACTACTTCTGTAAATTGATTAAGATATGATATATAGACCCCACTGCAGAAGTTGCAACTAACAACTTGTTTTCACAATTTTTCAGCATTTTAGGGGGATGAGACAAGGATGTTCGGCCAGTCCAGGGCTCTTTCTTTTAGCTATAGAATCCTTTGCCATTGCAGTAAGGGCCCAAACGTCAATTAGTGGAATTAAAACATCAGATTTTGAACATTGAGTGGACCTGTATGCTGATGATACCCTCTTATTCCTAACAGATCTAAAGAACTCTTCCCTCTCCAATTGTTTTATTTAACCAGGAAAAGCCTATGCGCAGACAGACGCTCCTGACCTTCAGTGGTCACCAGCGCTGGCGTAGCAGGCCTTGCGCGCAAACAGACACTCCTGACCTTCAGTGGTCACCAGCGCTGGCGTAGCAGGCCTTGCGCGCAGACAGACGCTCCTAACCTTCAGTGGTCACCAGCGCTGGCGTAGCAGGCCTTGCGCGCAGACAGACACTCCTGACCTTCAGTGGTCACCAGCGCTGGCGTAGCAGGCCTTGCGCGCAGACAGACGCTCCTGACCTTCAGTGGTCACCAGCGCTGGCGTAGCAGGCCTTGCGCGCAGACAGACACTCCTAACCTTCAGTGGTCACCAGCGCTGGCGTAGCAGGCCTTGCGCGCAGACAGACGCTCCTAACCTTCAGTGGTCACCAGCGCTGGCGTAGCAGGCCTTGCACGCAGACAGACGCTCCTGACCTTCAGTGGTAACCAGCGCTGGCGTAGCAGGCCTTGCACGCAGACAGACACTCCTGACCTTCAGTGGTCACCAGCGCTGGCGTAGCAGGCCTTGCGCGCAGACAGACGCTCCTAACCTTCAGTGGTCACCAGCGCTGGCTTAGCAGGCCTTGCGCGCAGACAGACGCTCCTAATCTTCAGTGGTCACCAGCGCTGGCGTAGCAGGCCTTGCGCGCAGACAGACGCTCATGACCTTCAGTGGTCACCAGCGCTGGCGTAGCAGGCCTTGCACGCAGACAGACGCTCCTGACCTTCAGTGGTCACCAGCGCTGGCGTAGCAGGCCTTGCACGCAGACAGACGCTCCTGACCTTCAGTGGTCACCAGCGCTGGCGTAGCAGGCCTTGCACGCAGACAGACGCTCCTGACCTTCAGTGGTCACCAGCGCTGGCGTAGCAGGCCTTGCGCGCAGACAGACGCTCCTAACCTTCAGTGGTCACCAGCGCTGGCGTAGCAGGCCTTGCACGCAGACAGACGCTCCTAACCTTCAGTGGTCACCAGCGCTGGCGTAGCAGGCCTTGCGCGCAGACAGACGCTCCTAACCTTCAGTGGTCACCAGCGCTGGCGTAGCAGGCCTTGCGCGCAGACAGACGCTCCTAACCTTCAGTGGTCACCAGCGCTGGCGTAGCAGGCCTTCAGTGGTCACCAGCGCTGGCGTAGCAGGCCTTGCGCGCAGACAGACACTCCTGACCTTCAGTGGTCACCAGCGCTGGCGTAGCAGGCCTTGCGCGCAGACAGACGCTCCTGACCTTCAGTGGTCACCAGCGCTGGCGTAGCAGGCCTCGCACGCAGACAGACGCTCCTGACCTTCAGTGGTCACCAGCGCTGGCGTAGCAGGCCTTGCGCGCAGACAGACGCTCCTGACCTTCAGTGGTCACCAGCGCTGGCGTAGCAGGCCTTGCGCGCAGACAGACGCTCCTAATCTTCAGTGGTCACCAGCGCTGGCGTAGCAGGCCTTGCGCGCAGACAGACGCTCCTGACCTTCAGTGGTCACCAGCGCTGGCGTAGCAGGCCTTGCGCGCAGACAGACGCTCCTAACCTTCAGTGGTCACCAGCGCTGGCGTAGTAGGCCTTGCGCGCAGACAGACACTCCTGACCTTCAGTGGTCACCAGCGCTGGCGTAGCAGGCCTTGCGCGCAGACAGACGCTCCTGACCTTCAGTGGTCACCAGCGCTGGCGTAGCAGGCCTCGCGCGCAGACAGACGCTCCAACCTTCAGTGGTCACCAGCGCTGGCGTAGCAGGCCTTGCGCGCAGACAGACGCTCCTGACCTTCAGTGGTCACCAGCGCTGGCGTAGCAGGCCTTGCGCGTAGACAGACGCTCCTAATCTTCAGTGGTCACCAGCGCTGGCGTAGCAGGCCTTCAGTGGTCACCAGCGCTGGCGTAGCAGGCCTTGCGCGCAGACAGACGCTCCTGACCTTCAGTGGTCACCAGCGCTGGCGTAGCAGGCCTTGCGCGCAGACAGACGCTCCAACCTTCAGTGGTCACCAGCGCTGGCGTAGCAGGCCTCGCGCGCAGACAGACGCTCCTGACCTTCAGTGGTCACCAGCGCTGGCGTAGCAGGCCTTCAGTGGTCACCAGCGCTGGCGTAGCAGGCCTTCAGTGGTCACCAGCGCTGGCGTAGCAGGCCTTCAGTGGTCACCAGCGCTGGCGTAGCAGGCCTTCAGTGGTCACCAGCGCTGGCGTAGCAGGCCTCGCGCGCAGACAGACGCTCCAACCTTCAGTGGTCACCAGCGCTGGCGTAGCAGGCCTTGCGCGCAGACAGACGCTCCTGACCTTCAGTGGTCACCAGCGCTGGCGTAGCAGGCCTCGCGCGCAGACAGACGCTCCTAATCTTCAGTGGTCACCAGCGCTGGCGTAGCAGGCCTCGCGCGCAGACAGACGCTCCTAATCTTCAGTGGTCACCAGCGCTGGCGTAGCAGGCCTTCAGTGGTCACCAGCGCTGGCGTAGCAGGCCTTCAGTGGTCACCAGCGCTGGCGTAGCAGGCCTTCAGTGGTCACCAGCGCTGGCGTAGCAGGCCTTCAGTGGTCACCAGCGCTGGCGTAGCAGGCCTTCAGTGGTCACCAGCGCTGGCGTAGCAGGCCTTGCGCGCAGACAGACGCTCCTGACCTTCAGTGGTCACCAGCGCTGGCGTAGCAGGCCTCGCGTGCAGACAGACACTCCTAACCTTCAGTGGTCACCAGCGCTGGCGTAGCAGGCCTTGCGCGCAGACAGACACTCCTAACCTTCAGTGGTCACCAGCGCTGGCGTAGCAGGCCTTCAGTGGTCACCAGCGCTGGCGTAGCAGGCCTTCAGTGGTCACCAGCGCTGGCGTAGCAGGCCTTCAGTGGTCACCAGCGCTGGCGTAGCAGGCCTTCAGTGGTCACCAGCGCTGGCGTAGCAGGCCTCGCGCGCAGACAGACGCTCCTGACTCGGTAAGTTCCAACTCCAGAAAGGTGTCGGAAAATAAAGGTTAAATAAAATAAAAACAACTCTGCTCCCTTTAAGACACTAAAGAAGAACACTATTAATCCCTTTGTTAAAAACACCAACTACATGCCACAAAGTACAGCAACATCTGGGTGAATCCCCGGTATTATCCAGTTTTACACCCATTTGGTGTGATGACAATTTCACACCTGGTTAAACTGACTAGGGGTTTAATAATGGCCAAGAAAAGGTATTGTTAAAGTAATGGACTGGTTTAAAGAATTGACAACGACAGGTATTGTTAAAGTAATGGACTGGTTTAAAGAATTGACAACGACAGGTATTGTTAAAGTAATGGACTGGTTTAAAGAATTGACAACGACAGGTATTGTTAAAGTAATGGACTGGTTTAAAGAATTGACAACGACAGGTATTGTTAAAGTAATGGACTGGTTTAAAGAATTGACAACGACAGGTATTGTTAAAGTAACGGACTGGTTTAAAGAATTGACAATGACAGGTATTGTTGGGGCGGCAGGTAGCCTAGTGGTTAGAGCGTTGCAAGATCGAATCCCCAAGCTGACAAGGTAAAAAAATATCTGTTGTTCTGCCCCTGAACAAGGCCATCATTGAAAATAAGAATTTGTTCTTAAAACTGACTTGTCTGACTTGCCTAGTTAAATAAAAGGTTTTAAAAAATTTTTTTTTAAATAATAATAATTTTAAAAAAAGTTATGGACTGGTTTAAAGAACAATAAATAAAAAAAAAGAGGGTCTCATGTCGTTTGAAGAACTAAAGGGAAGATTTAACGTGAAGCTTTTCCAGTCTAAAACAATCAGCCCTACAACCTCCTTTGACCACATTAGAAACGCTCTCTGTTAATGTGTGTTATGAGAGAGGTCACATGGCATCATTACATGGGAAAATATCACCCTTTTGTTAAGCTCCACAAATTTGACCCGTGTTAAATGTAACACGCATTTACACACCTTGTATCATTGCCTGGAGGAATGTGCTGATATTCAAACATTTGACCTCAGTACTACACTACATCTCTGAGATGACCTCAGTACTACACTACATCTCTGAGATGACCTCAACCCCATTACCACTAATCCCTAAACTATCCCTCCTAAATCTTTACACAGAGAATCTCTTTACATAGGAGAGAAAATAAAATGGTTGACCTCTGTCTATTACAAGCTAGACGTTCAATTGCTCTCCACTGGAAGTATGCAAGTTCCCTCTCACTTGGTCATTGGTTCAAATAATTAACGTCAAGCCTGGTTTTTGAAAAATGTACTTATATAGTGAAGAAGAAAGCCCCAGAGTTTCATAATATTTGGGATCTGTTTTATGAGTTTTGCAAGCCAGTGATGCTGTAGAAGCCAGTGATGCTGTAGAAGCCAGTGATGCTGTAGAAGCCAGTGATGCTGTAGAAGCCAGTGATACTGTAGAAGCCAGTGATACTGTAGATGCCAGTGATGCTGTAGATGCCAGTGATGCTGTAGATGCCAGTGATGCTGTAGATGCCAGTGATGCTGTAGAAGCCAGTGATGCTGTAGAAGCCAGTGATGCTGTAGAAGCCAGTGATGCTGTAGAAGCCAGTGATGCTGTAGAAGCCAGTGATACTGTAGAAGCCAGTGATACTGTAGATGCCAGTGATGCTGTAGAAGCCAGTGATGCTGTAGAAGCCAGTGATGCTGTAGAAGCCAGTGATGCTGTAGAAGCCAGTGATGCTGTAGAAGCCAGTGATGCTGTAGATGCCAGTGATGCTGTAGAAGCCAGTGATGCTGTAGAAGCCAGTGATGCTGTAGAAGCCAGTGATGCTGTAGAAGCCAGTGATGCTGTAGAAGCCAGTGATACTGTAGAAGCCAGTGATGCTGTAGAAGCCAGTGATACTGTAGAAGCCAGTGATACTGGCTTGACGTACAGTACCATTGGAACTGTAAAACTGTGTATTCACTATTTTTTATGTAAATTTTGGCGATAGTCTAAATACAATCTGCATTATCTGCGACTGCACATTATACTTATTTATTTTTATTATTGGAAATGTTTTGGTTCCCTTCCCCAGATCTGTGCCTCAACATAATCATTTCATGGAGCTCTACGGATAATTCTTTCGACCTCATGGATTGGTTTTTGCTCTGACATGCACTGTCAAATGTGGGACCTTATATAAACAGGTGTGTTCCTTTCTAAATCTTGTCCAATCAATTTAATTCACCACAGGTGGAATCTCAAACAAGTTGTAGAAACATCTCAAGGATGATCAATGGAAACAGGATGCACCTGAGTTTAAGGTTGAGTCTCATAGCAATGGGTCTGAATAATTATGTAAATAAGGTGTTTCTGTTTTTAATTTTTAATAAAAGAGCAAACATTTCTCCAAAAAAATGTTTGCTTTGTAATTATGGGTTATTGTGTGCAGATTGATGAGGAACTTTTTATTTAATCAATTTTAGAATAAGGCTGTAACGTAACAAAATGTGGAAAAAGTCAAGGGGTCTGAATACTTTCCGAATGCACTGTATGTATTCACATAAGTAGGTTGTGCAATACAAAAGGGGAATAAAACTATTCTAAAAGTGGGTCAGAGTTGAAAGCTAAAAAGGGGCGTGTCATCCTCCACTCACTATCACAAGGGTTAGTAACTACACAGACTAATTTCATATCATCCTCCACTCACTACCACAAGAGTTAGTAACTACACAGACTAATTTCATATCATCCTCCACTCAGTATCACAGGGGTGAGAAACTACACACTCATTTCATAATAGAACCCTAAAACACTGGCAGTTGGTCTACTTCACCTCTTAGGCTACTCTCTGAGCACTCCAGATAGCTCAGTGAATAAAACAAATGTTGGCAATACTGGTGTCAAACCATGCAAGTCTCAGTAGCATGAAATAACATCTACCTTCTCATTGAAACAGTTCATCATGAAACAGTTATACTGCAACGTTTCATACACAGTGGAAAGTTGGAATGAACACAGACTTAATTAGAAAAAACCTGTGCTTACTAAGAGAAACCGATTTCTCCTCCTCTTCATCTTTAATGTTGACATTCAGCTCCAGTGTTTGACTGCAGTCTTCCAGCTTCACTGATGCCATCTCTGGATCCTGCAGTGCAAACTGGGCTCCACTGTCACAATCAGGACCCTGTGACTGTAGGTTTGGACTCAGTGTGGAAGGAGAGAGGCATGCTGGGTCTGTCCTCACTGTTGATGTTACCAGCCTCAGACTTAATCTGATTTGGCCTGTAGTAATAAAGAGAAACGAACACAAGTTATTGTTTTGACAGTTCTGTCACTTTCTTTATTCTAGTCAATTATGTAATTACAATAGATCAGGTAGCTAAGCATTGACAACAAAACATTAATTCATTCACATTAGACAAAGTACATACTTTAAATTACACAACACAAGTGCACGTAACCATAACATGCCATTTATAAAAAAGAAAACGTCTCCTTTAAGCAGTACTTCAAAGTGTTTTTACTTAGTTACTTTACACCACTGACACTTGTATTTCCCGTTCACACCATAGTAACAATTAGAGATAAATATAGAAACAACTGAATGTGTCTTAATATTAGTACACATGTAGAAACTGATAATCATTATGTTCAGCTTCAAAATAGTGTGACCGTGAAATTGTCTCTCACTCATGCACCTGCACTGCTACCCTATTCAGAGACGCTAACTGCTTTAGTACACCTGCACTGCTACCCCATTCAGAGACGCTAACTGCTTTAGTACACCTGCACTGCTACCCCATTCAGAGACGCTAACTGCTTTAGTACACCTGCACTGCTACCCCATTCAGAGACGCTAACTGCTTTAGTACACCTGCACTGCTACCCCATTCAGAGACGCTAACTGCTTTAGTACACCTGCACTGCTACCCCATTCAGAGACGCTAACTGCTTTAGTACACCTGCACTGCTACCCCATTCAGAGACGCTAACTGCTTTAGTACACCTGCACTGCTACCCCATTCAGAGACGCTAACTGCTTTAGTACACCTGCACTGCTACCCCATTCAGAGACGCTAACTGCTTTAGTACTTATTGACGATAGTATCTTCTGACCAGGGGAGTTTTCTTAAGATCCATGACACTAGTCTTTTTCCACATTTTGTTAAGTGACAGCCTTATTCTAAAATTGATTAAATAGTTTTTCCTGCTCATCAATCTACACACAATAACCCATAATCAAAGCCAAAACAGGTTCAGAAATGTTTGCAGATTTATTACAAATAAAAATATAGAATCACCCACTGCTCTTGTTGGCGGAGAGAACATTTAGCAGTTTTAAAGTTAATTTCAGGCTAACGTTCTGTACCCAAAATCCCTAATTTGTTTAGGAAAAATATTCCCTATCCCTCAACCCTTGCTCTCTTTACGTGACACATGTATGCATGGCTAGAGAACCTTCTGTTATTATTACTCCAGAATGTATGTTATTCCAGAGGACGAGTCGGACGGGATTCTTTTTCCCCCCAAACGGCCCCCTGTAATTCTTTATTTTCCCCCATTATGCACAGCACTTAACTGATTCGATATATTGAATATATATTTTCTTGTGTAAAGCGAGAGCAACACCTGTCAAACGCAGACATTTCTCTCAAAACACAGGGATGTCGATTTGCACCGGACTAGTATTATCAGAGTTTGGATTTTGCCCCAAAACAGTAGGTTATTCTGGTTGGAATTGTTACTCTCCTGCCATGTAAAACTTCCTGCCATGGCAGATTCGAACGGGACAAAAATGAAAGATGTTTTGTGCTCGTGCTCATAATTACATAACCCGACCTCCCCCAGTAAAACGACTCCCGTCCGAATAGGGCACAATAGGGCCTGACATATAGCCAGGGCCGCGATTTACCATTCTGCTCCAAACATTCCACACCCAGCAAAACTAGAACAGTCCCAGTTAGTAAAATGAAGTTGAAAAGACATCTAAAATATGTATTTTCCAGACATTGAATGCAAGGGAAGCCAGCAATCGTTTGTCCTCCCTTAAAATAATAATAATAATAATAGCCAAATCAGCATTGACCTAAACTGACTGGGCTCAGCTGTGATTGGTCCTGGCCCACCAAAAACAAGTGTCAAGAGAAGCCAGTTTGGATTTGCCTTCAGACCAGTCACATCACATCAGAAGCCAAACATAACTGACATCTCAATGTGTTGTTGTCCTCTGGTGGGTAGTTGGTTAACTTAGAAAAGGGACGATTTTAGCCATGGATGGAGATACAGGGATTTAGACTTACGGCCTTACTTAATTCTCCGTACTGGCCAATGATTAGAACATTGATTCTGATCCAACCATACATTGCGCCCGTGGCCTGAGAGGATGAAAGTTCAACATGTAGCTAGATGTAGTATGCTAATATTACCTAGCTGGCCTGGCGCATCGTTTCCCATGAAAGTAAGTTAGACTAATGAGCCAAAACGTTTTGCCAGGTAGCCGAGGACAACAGAAACTAAACGCAGTCATAGACCTTTTAGGCAAAATGAACGAGGAGGATGGCATTGGTGTTTCTCTACAAGTAGTCAGAATATGTTGGAAACATTGTCTTGCTTGACCATGCCGTAGGTAATGTAATTGTTTGTTACACACTATGTTTAATAGACTTCACCCAACAGATGTTGCTCTCCGGTTTTGTAATGAAAACGAATGTGTGGTTGAATTTATTCTGGCATATGAACTAACAGCTTAATGTGCACACACATAGGTTGTTATATGTGTTTGTTTTTTGGGCTTGGCTTCTGCAGTGACTTCCCGTGCTCTGGAAAATGTATTTCTGATTTCAGATTATCAATCCTTACAAAATAGTTTTTCTACATCATCATTAGAAAGTTGTGTAAAAGGCAGTTGTTTTGGAGAAAATCATTGATTTTCGTATAAGATACACATTTGCACGTGTTTTTTTCTTGACTGATTACAATTTGATTGATGTGGTTCTATTGTACGTCATCATTAAACGCAGACAGAGTGCGCACCGCCATTTTACCAACTCGTAAGACTTTTTATTTTTACACAAAGCCAATAACATCTCAAATACATTGATTATATATAAATGTACATTTTGATTCACGTTCAAAAAGAAAAATCTAGCTACGTGACTTGCAAAATCGTTTCACGTTTTTCACTCACTCGGTTTGACACATAAATAACACACACAACCTTCACCAAACGTGGTAATACCTTGACGGATATGTTACCTAGCATGTTATGACGTGGTCTTTCGACATTGGAAAGTTTAAACGTGCTATTACATACCTGTAATAATGGACACAAAGGATACCGTGTTCACAACACAGTTCTAGCGCTTCCTTTATCTGAAGAATGGAGCGCGCTTCCCCGGAACTACTTCTTCCTCTGCTTTGGAGTTTAACGGCGGTTGGAATCGAATATGTAGCATTACCGCCCCCAACTGGACTATAATATAAACACATTGCACTTTAAAATACAACATGGGAAAACGGGAAAAGCAAAAACGTTAAAAAATAAATAAAAAACGAACTCTACAATCATTAAAAACCCACTACCCCATTCCACTACTTTGACCCGATCTGCACCTGCACCATGCTAACGGCCTGGGAGGACGGGACACCACCACCCAATACATCCTGTAACTCTTCTGATGTTAAATACCCAGATACTTCTCTGCAGCTGCCTCAATTATTTTCTGTGACTTACGTTCCACCTCTGAGGTACAGATGAAGCCAACCTTCTACGAAGCCAACCTTAATGAAGCATACAGTATATCACTCAAATCAAATTGTACTTGTCACATGCGCCGAATACAACAGGTGTTCCACCTCTGAGGTACAGATGAAGCCAACCTTCTACGAAGCCAACCTTAATGAAGCATACAGTATATCACTCAAATCAAATTGTACTTGTCACATGCGCCGAATACAACAGGTGTAAACCTTACCGTGAAAGGCATACTTAAAGACCCTTAACCAACAATGCAGTTCAAGAAATAGAGTTAAGAAAATATTTGCTAAATATATATATATATATATTTTAAGTAACACAATAAGATTACATAACTTCTAATGACTACTGAAAAGTCAAAAATGATATATATCTTACAAGGAGGGTTTGAATTTGGACTTTTCAGTAGTCATTAGAAGTTGTGTAATCTTATTGTGTTACTTTTTATGTCCATTAAAATAACATAAAATTGATATAAATACAGTGTAGACATTGTTAATGTTGTAACTAACTATTGTAGCTGGAAACGGCAGATTTTTTATGGAAGTCCGTGCTCCCAAATAGTAGAAATAGTGTGATTCATAAGGTTACATGATTCATTAGCCCCACATGGCTATAAAAATAAATTATGCAATTATATGGCCATTAAATAACACACAACATCATGCCGTATTTAGATAGTGGAATAGGCCTAGTCTAAATCATATTTACTTTCTGTTTTGCAGCTCAGGCGGTTTTTCTAGACAATGCTCTTCTGTGTCTTTATTGTATAATTCTCACACAAGTCATTTGCTGAAGGCCCAAGCCTATATTACGCTATCTACTGGTACAATGCTGTTCTAAAACAAGATCTAGACTTTTATTTTGAAAATGAAACCGGAAGCTGCATTATTGACGAGCTACATTCGGTTTTGCAGATTCCACATTCCAGACAAAAATGTGTATATATAAAAAAGATCTGTAACCGAGTAAAGGGAGACGTAAAGTAAACATTTAAGTGTAAATGTTCATTCATGGTCGTAACATAGTACGTTTATAGATTATTATTTTTTACGGTTACGTTACATGTTTCACGCACGGCTTTTCTTACGACTCAATGTCCCGGAGGAGGAGGAGTCGGTGGCACCAACCCCCTTCTCACGTAATGGGGTAGGGCTATTCCAAGGATCCCGGAACGTACGGACGGTTGCACTGTGGTAGTGGGGAACAGGAAGTTCCGGACAGGCGCGCAACATTCTTCAGAATAAAGAAAGCGTGCAGTCTAGAAGAGAACCATTGTGTCCGTCTCTATTTATTACTACAGGTATGTAATATAATGTTTAAATTTATAATATCGAAAGAACATGTCATGCTAGGTGACAAATCTATTAAGTTATTATCACGTTTGGTTAAGGTTTGATGTGTTATTTTTGTGTCAAACAGAATGAAGAACGTGATAACTACTTGACAAGTTCCATAACTAGAGACTTGGTTTGTCTGAGTGGATGTACATACTTTTGCTTGAACGGGCTTCAGGCAGTGCGGGTGCAGCAGAGAGAGCCAATTTGACGGTTGCAGTACTGTTTTGAAGCTGAAAGTAATTATCCGTTTTCGACATGTGTAGTAATATTCAGACATATTCAGTTGTTTCAATCTTTATAAATGGTAGTATGGTGTGAACGGAAATGCTATTGGTTTTGTATTGTAACAATATATCGAAGGCAAGGTTATTCAGGAAAATAGTACAAACAAGCTGCAACCTGTTTTTGTCAATAATGCATGTACATTCTGTATCTACTATTAAGTGCTTTTAAGTTGCATAGCCTAATTTAAAGCATGTACTTTATGTCTAATGTGAATTAATGTTTTGTTGCCAATGCTTATCTACCTGATCCATTGAAATGAGATCAGTGCTTGACTTTTATTTATTTATTTTTTTACCTTTATTATTTAACTAGGCAAGTCAGTTAAGAACAAATTCTTATTTTCACTGCCTGTTCAGGGGCAGAACGACAGATTTGTACCTTGTCAGCTCGGGGGTTTGAACTTGCAACCTTCCGGTTACTAGTCCAACGCACTAACCACTAGGCTACCCTTGGACAGCAGCTCACTGGAGCTGAGTACCAGCACCTCAAATTTCTACTGCTTGAGCTCATGATCCTCTTATAGAATATTAACTCAAAAGTGTTGTGGAGATCCTGCACCTAAATATAAACAGTACTGGTCCCTATTTCAAGTCAAAACAAGTCAAACACTGACTTGGATAATTTAACAAGAAATATATATTTTTAGAAAATGCCAGAACTTTCAAGACTAACTTTTGTCTGTTTCTCTTTATTACTACTGGCCGACTTGAATAAAGTCTGAGGCCGGTAACATCAAGTGAGGACAAACCCAGCCTTCCTCTCTCCTTCCACACTGAGTCCAAACCTACAGTCACTGGGTCCTGATTGTTACAGTGGAGCCCAGTTTGCACTGCAGGATCCAGAGATGGCATCAGTGAAGCTGGAAGACTGCAGTCAAACACTGGAGCTGAATGTCAACATTAAAGATGAAGAAGAGGAGGAGAAGATGGGGACATCTGTTTCTCATGGTAAGAGCAGGGTCTATCTAAGTTTGTTGTTCGTTCCAACTTCCAACTGTGAATGAAAAGTTGCTGTAGAACTGTTTCAATGAGAAAGTAATGTTATTTCATGCTACTGAGACTTGCATGGTTTGACACCAGTATTGTTCTATGAAATGAGTCTGTCATTATTAACCCTTGTGATAGTGAGTGGATGATGTACAGGGCATTCAGAAAGTATTCAGGTCCCTTGACTTTTTCCATATATGTTACGTTACAGCCTTATTCTAAAATGGATATAAAAAATATATAAATAATCCTCATGACAAAGCGAAAACATTTACTTCCTGTTTCCATTGATCATCCTTGAGATGTTTCTATAACTTGGAGTTCATCTGTGGTAAATTCAATGAATTGGACATGATTTGGAAAGGCAAACACCTGTCTATGTAAGGTCCCACAGTGCATGTCAGTGCAAAAACCAAGCCATGAGGTCGAAGGAATTGTCTGTAGAGCTCTGTGACAGGATTGTGTCGAGGCACAGATCTGGGGAAGGGTACCAAAACATTTCTGCAGCTTTGAAGGTCCCCAAGAACACAGTGTCCTCTCCATCATTCCCTAAAAACTCTTCCAATAGTTGTCTGGCCGGCCTGCCAAACCGAACAAGCTGGGGAGAAGGGCCTTAGTCAGGGAGGTGAGCAAGAACCTGATGGTCACTCTGACAGAGCTCCAGAGTTCCTTTGCGGAGATGGGTGAACCTTCCAGAAGGACAATCATCTCTGCATTACTCCACCAATTAGGCCTTTATGGTAGAGTGGGCAGACGGAAGCCACCCCTGAGTAAAAGGCACGTGAAAGCCCACTTGGAGTTTGCCAAAAGGCATCTAAAGGACTCTGACCATGAGAAACAAGATTCTCTGGTTGGATGAAATCAAGATTGAACTCTTTGGCCTGAATGCCAAGCGTGATGTCTGGGGGAAACCTGGCACTATCCCTACGGGGAAGTATGTTGGTGACACTATCATGCTGTGGGGATGTTTTTCAGCGGCAGAGCCTTGAAGACTTGTCAGGATCGAGGGGAAAGATGAACAGAGAAAAGTACAGAGATCCTCGATGAAAACCTGCTCGAGTGCTCAGGACCTCATACTGGGGCGACGGTTCACGTTCCAACAGGACAATGACCCTAAGCACACAGCTAAGACAACACAGGAGTGGCTTCAGGACAATTCTGAATGTCCTTGAGTGGCCCAACCAGAGACCGGACTTGAACCCGTTCAAACTTCTCTGGATAGACCTGAAAATAGCTGTGCAGCGACGCTCCCATCCAACCTGACAGAGTTTGAGAGGATCTGCAGAGAAAAATGGGAGAATCTCCCCAAATACAGGTGTGCCAAGCTTGTAGCGTCATACCCAAGAAGACTCAAGGCTGTACTCGCTGCCAAAGGTGCTTCAATAAAGTACTGAGTAAAGGGTCTGAATACTTATGTAAATGTGATATTTCAGTTATATATTTGTTAAATTTGCAAACATGAAAAAAAAAACTTTTACTTTGTAATTGTGGGGTATTGTTTAATTAGTGTTTAATTGCTATATTGTAATTACTTTGCCACCATGGCCTATTTATTTCCTTAACTTACCTTATTTGCACTCACTGTATATAGACTTTTTGTTTTCTTTTGTTCTACTGTATTATTGACTATGTTTTGTTTATTCCATGTGTAACTCTGTGTTGTATGTGTCGAATTGCTTTGCTTTACCTTGGCCAGGTCGCAGTTGCAAATGAGAACTTGTTCCCAACTAGCCCACCTGGTTAAATAAAGGTGTTCTCAACTAGCCCACCTGGTTAAATAAAGGTGAAATAAAAATAAAATGTGTGTAGGTTGATGAGGGGGAATAAACATTTGAATCATTTTAGAAAAACGTAATGCAACAAAATGTGGAAAAAGTCAAGGGGTCTGAATACACTGTTACCCGGTGTAGACCAGTAGACGACTTAGATAATTGAACATTAAGAAATATAATTTTTAGAGAATAAAGTGCCAGAACTGTCAAGACAATAACTTTGTGTCTGCTTCTCTTTATTACTACATCAACAGTGAGGACAAACCCAGCCTGCCTCTCTCCTTCCACACTGAGTCCAAACCTACAGTCACTGGGTCCTGATTGTGACAGTGGAGCCCAGTTTGCACTGCAGGATCCAGAGATGGCATCAGTGAAGCTGGAAGACTGCAGTCAAACACTGGAGCTGAACGTCAACATTAAAGATGAAGAAGAGGAGGAGAAGATTGGGAAATCTGTTTCTCATGGTAAGCACAAGTTTTAAGTTTGTTGTTCGTCCCAACTTCTCCACTGGGCATGAAAAGTTGCAGTAGAAGGAGTCTGTGTAGTGACTAACCCTTGTGATGGCGGTGAAGGATGAAATGGCTCATCATTTTCACTCCTTTTGTACCTTTTTAGCTTTTGACTCTTACACCCTTTTAGAATAGTTGTAATTCTCTTTTTGTGCTGTACAGCCTACTGATATGGATACATGTCACCAATTACAGTAGGAAGAGGACTGGCCACCCCTTGAGCCTGGTTACTCTACGTTTCTTCCTACATTTCTTCTTCAGAGTTTTTCCTAGCCACTGTGTTTCTACATCTGCATTGCTTACTCTTTGGTGTTTTAGGCTGGATTTCTGAAAAGCACTTTGTGACAACTACTGATGTAAAAAGGGCTTCATCAAATACATTTGATTGACATGTATATCACACCAACTGACTGGTTCTTCTGATGTTGTTCACACAGGACACCATGTTGAGACATTCTCTACATCCAGAGAGCAGCTGGAAGATCGCAGAGCTAAGAGATTTCACCATTGCCCACATTGTGAGAAGATTTTGCCATTTCTATCAAAGCTAAAAATACACCTAAAAATACACACAGGAAATAATCTGAATTCCTGTACTGACTGTGGGAAGAGCTTCACAACATCAACTAAGCTAAAAGTTCATCAGAGAACACACACGAGAGAGAAGCCTTATTCCTGCTCTGACTGTGGGAAGAGTTTCTCCCGATTGGATAATTTAAACACACATGAACGTATACATACAGGAGAGAAGCCTTACGTCTGCTCTGACTGTGGAAAATGCTTTAAAACAACAGCTGAGCTAAAAGTTCACCAGAGAACACACACAGGAGAGAAACCTTACTTATGCTCTAACTGTGGGGCGAGTTTCTCTCGACTGGGCCACTTAAAAATACATGAACGTATGCATACAGGAGAGAAACCTTACCCCTGCTCTAATTGTATAAAATGCTTCACAACATCAACTGAGCTAAATGTTCATCAGAGAACACACACAGGAGAGAAGCCTTACTTCTGCTATGACTGTGGGGCTAGTTTCTCTCGTCTGGGCAACTTAAAACTACATGAACGTGTACATACAGGAGAGAAGCCTTACACCTGCTCTAATTGTTTAAAAGGCTTCACAACATCAACTGATCTAAAAGTTCATCAGAGAACACACACAGGAGAGAAGCCTTACTTATGCTATGACTGTGGGGCGAGGTTCTCTCGACTGGACCACATAAAACTACATGAACGTGTACATACAGGAGAGAAGCCTTACATCTGCTCTGACTGTGGAAAATGTTTTAAAACAACAGCTGAGCTAAAATGTCATCAGAGAACACACACAGGAGAGAAACCTTACTCCTGCTCTGACTGTGGGAAGAGTTTTTCTCAACTGGGCCAGTTAAAAATACATGAACGTAAACATACAGGACAGAAGCCTTACTCCTGCTTTTATTGTGTAAAATGCTTCACAACATCAACTGAGCTAAAAGTTCATCAGAGAACACACACAGGAGAGAAGCCTTACTCCTGCTCTGACTGTAGGAAGAGTTTCTCTCAACCGAGCCACTTAAAAAGACACCAAGGTATACATAAAGGAGAGAAGCCTTCCTACTGCTCTGACGACGGAAAATATTTGAAATCATCAGCGGAGCTAAAAGGTCATCAGAGATCACACACAAGAGAGAAACCTTACGTCTGCTCTTACTGTGGCAAGAGTTTCTCCCGATTGGGAAATGTGAAAATACACCAACGGATACACACTGGAGAGAAGCCTTATCACTGCACTGACTGTGAGAAGAGATTCTCTCAACAGAGCAATTTAAAAAGACACCAAAGTATACATAAAGGAGAGAAGCCTCATCAGTTCTCTCAGACCAGCGAAGATTAGATTCTCCACTTAATTATCATGTCATTAAATAATTGGCAATGTTGAATTGGATCAAATGAAGAAAGCGTAGAGCAATTGAAATCCTATTTTCTCACTGTGAGAGAACTGTGCAGAGGAAGGGAGTGGTTTATAGGATGTTAGCCTCTCTTTACTTTAGTGATCAGTGTGCACCTTGTCAGTTTTGGTGTGTTTTGTTAGCGTCTACTGTAAAGATATTGAGATGATCTTGGATTTGCCCTTAGGGTTGAATATCCTCTGTGAGACATCTCACAATTGAGTCTGATGGTTGACTGGATGGTACTGCTTCCCTCTGCAGTTTTCTGTGGGAATGAGCTGGTAGACAACATGCACTGAGTGTACAAAACATTAAGGACACCTGCTCTTTCCATGACAGACTGACCAGGTGAACCCAGGTGAACGCTATCATCCTTAATGCTGTTTATTTATTATGGATCCCCATTAGCTTTCAGCAGAAAACAAGAAACTGCAGTTGGAGTGGGCTAAGAATTGAAGACTGGACACTGGAGGATTTGAAAATCTTTGCCTGGTCTGATGAATCCCTGTTCCTGCTGTTTCATGCTGATGGTAGGACTAGGGTATGGAAAAAAACATCATTACATGCATTCATGCTGTGTGTCAGCATTGCAGGCTGGTGGTGGTTGTGTGATGGTTTGTTTTCATGGCACACATTGGGCCTGTCATGCCAAATAATGTCCCCCTCTACGTCACAATGGGATTCGATAAACTTAGCTTCCGTTGCTAAACGAATGGTGTGATGACCTAATGATTATAATTTTGGAGATCATTACAGCCTAAATTATGTTCTCTTCATCATCGCTATGCAAACAAGGCTGATTTCCCCAACAATTTCGCTGTTTAAAAGTTTTGTTTAGCTAATCAAATACAAAACATGAATTCGTACTACTTTTTGGTACCTTGTTAACGTTACAACATGAAATACACGTCTTACATGTTGCTACATTTCGGAAATGGCAGTGAGCGCGTGTAATCTGCTTGACACATTAAAGTGACTTACCTTACAGATCACAAAGTCAGGTAATTTCCATTAGTTTAATTTCCATTTCCATTTTATTTGAACTGTTATTTTAACCTAGCCCTTGTGGTTGAATATGAAATATATATATATAATAATATATGTGTGTGTATCTATTGTAGGTCCTAGCATACAACAATGAATAATGTGGAACAAATAAAGACCATTCAAAGGAAGCCTGGCAATATTTAAGATTGTAATACATAAACTCTGATCGTTTTTATTTTCACAGATGATTTTTTTTGTACACACATGGCAGACACACTTAACTCTGGTGTGTGGAATAAAGAGGTGGGTGCTGTGTGGTTGGGAGGTTCTGCCTGTCACTTGTTCTCAATTGGCAGTCTCGGAAGGGGGACTTGAAGAGGGAGACTGCGAAGTCCAGGCACTGCAGTGCTAGTAGTTTTTTAGTTCATCTGTGTATCTCACATATTATATGCCCAGTATGATATGGCGTGCAAACTTTATTAGCAGATAATGACAACATGACAATAACAGTAGCTTTAAATTATGTAATGAGATGGATGGGATGAGTGGGCAGATTGTTGGGAAATCAGAAGTCACTAGATGCAGAATTTCATCTGGAGGGAGAGGTGAGAAAGAGTTAAAAGATGAGGAAGGAGGCAGAATCAAGAGATGCTTGATCAGGTGCTGTGGCTAATTCTTCCTGTCACTTGTCCTCGACAGGCAGCCAGTCTGTCAGGGGTTCAATAACGTGCTTGGTTTAGTTGGAAGCCCTCTCACCACGTCAAGGTACAGGCCGAGAGAAGGATAAAAAAATGTATATTGTTTTATCCAGTTTAATTAAGGCCTTTATCCCCCTACTCTAGCTTTGTAGTGTTTGACCTCATGGGGCTTGGAGATGTGTAGCAATATGGTGATGACTCAACAAATCTAGAACCTCCAGATATACAAACACTAACTAGAAACCAATGTCCAATTCCATACCAACCCCTGGCCTAAAATTTGATTTGGAATTGGACAACAAAGATGAATGGTTAGGAAGAAGGGGTTAAGGAACTGGTCAATTGAACATTTTACTCGCAATGAATACATTTAATATGCAAATGTTTAAATTTACATCCAATTTGAGCAAGTTTCAAATATTTACCAGCAAACAAATGGAAAAATACACAGATATATATTTTGCTTTATACTTACAAAACAACTTACCAACTTCACAGCCGATATCTGCAAGAAAACACATCTGTATACAAATGTAAAACAATATTACAACATGTTATTAAGGATATTTACCATAACATACTTTATACAACAAGATGCAATGTAGTAAAACACCTACTGTCTTGGGGTGGGAAGCCGGCCAAGCAGTGAAAACAAGGGTGGGGAAAACAGATGACGGACGATGGACACGATGGACAGACAAGTTCCCACATTGACGACATGAGACAAACGACATGTTAAAATACTTGCCGCATCTCCTGCATCGGGTTACAGAAGGAAATTTAGAGTTAAGCAAATTCTCTTCCTTTACTGACCTTAATGGGTATTGCCTCCACTCACTTGGTGTCATTATCGTTTGTCGTCAGACACCAGCGGTTGCCATTCCTGGATTTCGTGACTGGATTTCTGGTTGGTGAATACATGCCTGTCCCCAAGGAGGAAGACTGGAGGACCATCGCTGCCGAGATCCTGGAGAGGTGGAATTTCCCCAACTGTCTTGGCTCCATTGACGGGAAACGTGTAGTAATCCAGGCTCCACTGTGCTCAGGTTTGCAATTCTACAACTACAAGGGTACATATTCAGTTGTACTCTTGGCTGTAGTAGATGCCATCTACTGTTTCCATGTTGTCGATGTGGGTGCTTACAGCAAGGGAAGTGATGGCGGGACCCTCCGGGACTCTGCCTTTGGCATGGCACCCTGGAGATTCCACCACCTGCATCACTCCCTGGGGCTGAAGACCTGGGATCTGTTCCCCACGTCTTCGTCAGCGATGAGGCCTTCCCTTTGCGACCCAACCTCATGAGGCCCTACGCTGGACACCAGTTGCCATTGCCAAAGCTTGTAAGGATCTTTAACAAACGATTGTCCAGGGCAAGGTTAGTTGTTGAATGTACCTTTGGGATTCTGGCAGCCCGGTGGAGAATGTATTGGAGAGTGCTTGGTCCCAGCCCCTCAAATGTCGATGCCTGTGTGAAGGCCACATGTGTTCTCCACAACTACCTGCAGAGGTCATTCCAGGAGCCGCTCCAGATGGAGATGGGCACGCCAAATGGTCACCTACCTGATGTCACCAGGGCAGGTGCCAACAACGCCCCCAGACAGGCACTCCAGGTGAGGGAGAAGCTGACCACCTACTTCTCATCGCCAGCAGGTGAAGTCCCATGGCAATATGCCATGGAGTGAAACTGCTCTTTTAAGACCCCCCTACCACAAAGGTTATTTTAAGAACCATCCACCGTTGTCCATAAAGTTGCATTTTTCCCCCAGATTACTTTATGTATCATTGTCTCTCTTCATTTGGAAGCTATATTTAAGTGAAATTTGGGAGTAAAGACCACACCTTAACCCCTTCCCATTAACGTCAGTATTATACACACCTGGCATGGTACATCAGGTGAGCAGGAGCACTAATTAAGGTTATACGACATACAGTTAGTATGATAACAAAGAGAAAGGGTAACCTAGGGTCCATACAAATAGTAGTTTACCACCATGTTCACTCACTGGCCTGACAAAATACAGGTGGAAAAGAGTGTTTTTACTTTCATCTAGAAATAAGCAGATGAAGTCTAAATGAGATATTAATAAACAACTGAAACAACTGACTATGAAAACATTATTTAATTAGTATTCAAGTACAGGAAAGAACATGACAGGTACAGTGGGGCAAAAAAGTATTTAGTCAGCCACCAATTGTGCAAGTTCTCCCACTTAAAAAGATGAGAGAGGCCTGTAATTTTCATCATAGGTACACTTCAACTAAAAAAAGATCCAGAAAATCACATTGTAGGATTTTTTTATTTGCAAATTATGGTGGAAAATAAGTATTTGGTCACCTACAAACAAGCAAGATTTCTGGCTCTCACAGACCTGTAAGAGGTCTTCTTTAAGAGGCTACTCTGTCCTCCACTCGTTACCTGTATTAATGGCACCTGTTTGAACTTGTTATCAGTATAAAAGACACCTGTCCACAACCTCAAACAGTCACACTCCAAAATCCACTATGGCCAAGACCAAAGAGCTGTCAAAGGACACCAGAAACAAAATTGAAGACCTGCACCAGGCTGGGAAGACTGAATCTGCAATAGGTAAGCAGCTTGGTTTGAAGAAATCAACTGTGGGAGCAATTATTAGGAAATGGAAGACATACAAGACCACTGATAATCTCCCTCGATCTGGGGCTCCACGCAAGATCTCACCCTGTGGGGTCAAAATGATCACAAGAACGGTGAGCAAAAATCCAAGAACCACACGGGGGGACCTAGTGAATGACCTGCAGAGAGCTGGTACCAAAGTAACAAAGCCTATCATCAGTAACACACTATGCCACCAGGGACTCAAATCCTGCAGTGCCAGACGTGTCCCCCTGCTTAAGCCAGTACATGTCCAGGCCCATCTGAAGTTTGCTAGAGAGCATTTGGATGATCCAGAAGAAGATTGGGAGAATGTCATATGGTCAGATGAAACCAAAATATAACTTTTTGGTAAAAACTCAACTCGTTGTGTTTGGAGGACAAAGAATGCTGAGTTTCATCCAAAGAACACCATACCTACTGTGAAGCATGGGGGTGGAAACATCATGCTTTGGGGCTGTTTTTCTGCAAAGGGACCAGGATGACAGATCTGTGTAAAGGAAAGAATGAATGGGGCCATGTATCGTGAGATTTTGAGTGAAAACCTCCTTCCATCAGCAAGGGCATTGAAGATGAAACATGGCTGGGTCTTTCAGCATGACAATGATCCCAAACACACCGCCTGGGCAACGAAGGAGTGGCTTCGTAAGAAGCATTTCAAGGTCCTGGAGTGGCCTAGCCAGTCTCCAGATTTCAACCCCATAGAAAATCTTTGGAGGGAGTTGAAAGTCCGTGTTGCCCAGCAAAAGCCCCAAATCATCACTGCTCTAGAGGAGATCTGCATGGAGGAATGGACAAAATACCAGCAACAGTGTGTGAAAACCTTGTGAAGACTTACAGAAAACGTTTGACCTCTGTCATTGCCAACAAGGGGTATATAACAAAGTATTGAGAAACTTTGTTATTGACCAAATATTTATTTTCCACCATCATTTGCAAATAAATTCATTAAAAATGTGATTTTCTGGATTTTTTTTCTAATTTTGTCCGTCATAGTTGAAGTGTACCTATGATGACAATTACAGGTCTCTCATCTTTTAAGTGGGAGAACTTGCACAATTGGTGGCTGACTAAATACTTTTTTGCCCCACTGTATATATTGTATTTTATACCAACTATTGCATCTTGCCTATGCCGCTCGGCCATCGCTCATCCATATATTTATATGGACATATTCTGATTCCATCCTTTTACAGTTGTGTGTATAAGGTAGTTGTTGTGGAATTGATAGATTACTTGTTGCTGTCGGAACTAGAAACACAAGCATTTCGCTACACTTGCATTAACATCTGCTGACCGTGTGTATGTGACCAATAACATTTGATTTAATGTCTCTCACGAGGGCTTTCGTCACAACAGCCGCTGTGGCTCTCCTGCAAGGGAAACCTTCAATCCATTTAGAAAACATGTCAACAATCACCAAATTATTCCCCTCGCAAGGGATCAACTCAATGAAGTCCATCATTAAGTGCTCAAAGGGTCCTTCAGGCCTCGGATGGAACGCGGGGGGATGTTGAAACGTCTATCATTAAGTGCTCAAAGGGTCCTTCAGGCCTCGGATGGAACGCGGGGGGATGTTGAAACGTCCATCATTAAGTGCTCAAAGGGTCCTTCAGGCCTCGGATGGAACGCGGGGGGATGTTGAAACGTCCATCATTGTTAGTCAAACAAATCAAACATTTCTTGCAGAAACGTTCTGCAAAAACAGCCAAACTACTGGACACCAATATATTATTTACAAGATCCACCATTCCTCCTTTAGACACATGATCCCGACCATGTGACAATTTTGTGAGGAAAAAAACCCCCTCTAAATACAGGGTTTTCTAATGGGGTGTCTCAAGTCCAACCTAGGCCTACAGTCAGCCCCAATCACAGCCCTCACAAAACAAAAACATGTCAAACCAGTTATATTTATAAAACAAATAAAGCTATTAATATCAACTTAAAAAGCGTCTATGAAAATCTATATCAATCAGAATGAAATAACAGTTGGACTGATCTACAGCCTTCTTAGACTCAACTATCAGCAAAACAATGATCAAAGAAATCACCTAAAAGTAAATATTAGAAACTGTTCAACTTTCACGTGAAGAAAAGCACCAGGTATGGACAGCACCAGGTATGGAAAGCACCAGGTATGGAAAGCACCAGGTATGGAAAGCACCAGGTATGGACAGCACCAGGTATGGAAAGCACCAGGTATGGACAGCACCAGGTATGGACAGCACCAGGTATGGAAAGCACCAGGTATGGACAGCACCAGGTATGGAAAGCACCAGGTATGGAAAGCACCAGGTATGGACAGCACCAGGTATGGACAGCACCAGGTATGGAAAGCACCAGGTATGGACAGCACCAGGTATGGAAAGCACCAGGTATGGACAGCACCAGGTATGGAAAGCACCAGGTATGGACAGCACCAGGTATGGAAAGCACCAGGTATGGACAGCACCAGGTATGGAAAGCACCAGGTATGGACAGCACCAGGTATGGAAAGCACCAGGTATGGACAGCACCAGGTATGGACAGCACCAGGTATGGACAGCACCAGGTATGGAAAGCACCAGGTATGGAAAGCACCAGGT
Source organism: Oncorhynchus mykiss (assembly GCF_013265735.2). Classification (NCBI taxonomy): domain Eukaryota; kingdom Metazoa; phylum Chordata; class Actinopteri; order Salmoniformes; family Salmonidae; genus Oncorhynchus; species Oncorhynchus mykiss. The sequence goes on along the minus strand of NC_048571.1, from coordinate 16,046 downwards.
ATGGACAGCACCAGGTATGGACAGCACCAGGTATGGAAAGCACCAGGTATGGACAGCACCAGGTATGGAAAGCACCAGGTATGGACAGCACCAGGTATGGAAAGCACCAGGTATGGACAGCACCAGGTATGGAAAGCACCAGGTATGGAAAGCACCAGGTATGGGGACAGCTTTCCCACAGAATTTTATTTGACATTCTGGGACAAAGTAGCAGCCCAATTTACTCAAATGACAACACACGTTATGTATCAAACAATTTCAGTTATATTAAATTCAGGAACATCTGGAGAGTCCCCTACTGATTATAGACCCACAAGTTTAATCAACTGTGACAATCAAATAATAAAGCTTATACGAATGACAAAAGTATTACCAGACTTAACATATCAAACAGAGTTTATTAAAAATAGACTAACAGAAACACATTTCAGTTTAATACAATACACAAAAAAACAATATATAGATTTATCAAAAATGGTGGTTGATGCCGAAAAGGCTTCTGACTGTCTTGAAGGGCCTTTTCTATTCAAAACTTTAGAAACTTAAAATTTGAGCAGAAAAAAATACATTTTATAAAAAGATTGTATAAATGTCAGAAAGCTAAAATATACACAAATATATTATCTGATGAAATTGTTTTATAATAAAGAGCATAAGACAAGGATGTCCCTCCTCTCCCTCCTGTTTTGCACAGGCAGTTGAACCGCTTGCAGAAAGAATTAGCCAGGACCCAAACGTAACAGGTATCAGTATTGGTAAACATGAATATAAAATACACTTATTTACAGATGATCTCCTGATGTACCTGTATTTACAGATGATCTCCTGATGTACCTGTATTTACAGATGATCTCCTGATGTACCTGTATTTACAGATGATCTCCTGATGTACCTGTATTTACAGATGATCTCCTGATGTACCTGTATTTACAGATGATCTCCTGATGTACCTGTATTTACAGATGATCTCCTGATGTACCTGTATTTACAGATGATCTCCTGATGTACCTGTATTTACAGATGATCTCCTGATGTACCTGTATTTACAGATGATCTCCTGATGTACCTGTATTTACAGATGATCTCCTGATGTACCTGTATTTACAGATGATCTCCTGATGTACCTGTATTTACAGATGATCTCCTGATGTACCTGTATTTACAGATGATCTCCTGATGTACCTGTATTTACAGATGATCTCCTGATGTACCTGTATTTACAGATGATCTCCTGATGTACCTGTATTTACAGATGATCTCCTGATGTACCTGTATTTACAGATGATCTCCTGATGTACCTGTATTTACAGATGATCTCCTGATGTACCTGTATTTACAGATGATCTCCTGATGTACCTGTATTTACAGATGATCTCCTGATGTACCTGTATTTACAGATGATCTCCTGATGTACCTGTATTTACAGATGATCTCCTGATGTACCTGTATTTACAGATGATCTCCTGATGTACCTGTATTTACACATGATCTCCTGATGTACCTGTATTTACAGATGATCTCCTGATGTACCTGTATTTACACATGATCTCTTGATGTACCTGTATTTACAGATGATCTCCTGATGTACCTGTATTTACAGATGATCTCCTGATGTACCTGTATTTACAGATGATCTCCTGATGTACCTGTATTTACAGATGATCTCCTGATGTACCTGTATTTACAGATGATCTCCTGATGTACCTGTATTTACAGATGATCTCCTGATGTACCTGTATTTACAGATGATCTCCTGATGTACCTGTATTTACAGATGATCTCCTGATGTACCTGTATTTACAGATGATCTCCTGATGTACCTGTATTTACAGATGATCTCCTGATGTACCTGTATTTACAGATGATCTCCTGATGTACCTGACCAATATTAGACCACAAAATATGAAATACTTTGGATGCTTAATAAGTGACAACAAATAACAAAACACGACATAAAGATAACTTTATTCCATTACTTAACAATATGACAGCAGATGTATTTAAATGGAATAATCTTCCCAATCTGGCAGGTAGAGTAAACCTCTAAAGAATGGCATGGCTCCCAAAGTTTTAGTATTTGTTTTCCATAATACCAATTATTCCACATTCTTTAAAAAGTATACTGTCATAACACTGTATATGGACAAATACAATTCATAGAGTAAAAAGGAAAGTTTCACATCTTCCTAAATCTGAGGGTGGTTTTAACCTTCCAGATTTGGAATTGTATCAACTCACTACTCAAGGCTTTACCTTGTGACATGTAGTTAAATGCACTAAAGAGGAACAATGGGTGTTTGGTTCATATTGAAGACGTGCGTGTTCATCCCCAGAATATTTTACGTGTTTATATTCAAAAGAAAAAGCTAAGAACATGAGCAACATAGTTATAAACACAATAACAATATGGAAGAAGATGAAACGGATTCTACAAGAATCAATATCAGTCCCTAGAAACCACAGGAATTAGTGGACTCTGTTCATTAGTGGAATGTTACAATAGATGAAACATGGTTTCCAGGTGGTTGATGTCATTCCATTGGCTCCGTTCCGGACAGTATTATGAGCCGTTCTCTCCTCAGCAGCCTCCTGTGCTAGAAACACAACCCCCTGTATATAGCCTTGTTATTGTTATTTTATTGTGTTACTTTATTTTATTTTCTACTTTTAGTTCATTTAGTAAATATTTTCTTAACTCTATTTCTTGAACTGCATTGTTGGTTAAGGGTTTGTAAGTAAGCTTTTCACGGTAAGGTTTACAACCTGTTGTATTAGGCGCATGTGACGAATCAAATTGTATAAAATGTATGGAACAATCCCTGGACGGCGTTTCAGAATTCATCCATAAATTGGTCCACATGGAAAACTAAAGGCATAGAAACTGTAAAAGACGTGGTAATAGGAAATACATGTATCTCAGTGACAGCTCTAAAAAGCCATTTTGGAAGGACCAATGTAGATATCTTCAAATACACTCAACTTAAAGGTTTTATATCACAATGTTGATTTGGAATCTTTTGGACGTCACAGCAATCTTGAGGGAATTCTATTTGAATTCTATTTGAGTCAGAAAATGATATTAATATGATAGGTAAGCTATAGAAAACCTTGCAGAAAACCTATACAACTGACAATCTCTTAGAAAAACTACTGGAACCAAGATTTAACAATAACTGATATTGTAGCTGGGAAAAATAGAAAATCACATCAACTGGATGAGTCACTATTATGTAGGTGGATGGAAATGATCCAGACATTATGTTGAATATAACAATAATAAACTACACTCATCAATCTGACTCCATTACTATGTGAATGCTACAGACCTAGAATCGTATCCAGTGGGTATAGCCAAGGTTGCGAACCTTTTGTCACCTCTCGGAATACTATAAGATGCAAGTGTCTAGGTTTACCGTTCTGCAATTATTAAGAGGCTGAGGAACAAGGAGCTCATATTTTACAATCTATGTCTTAGCATTAAATTAAGTTAACCTTAGCGCAGAGATGCACAGTTAGACCGAGCATATATGCTATGTACAGTGCATTCGGAAAGCAAACTAACCGCACGTGTTTTCTGACTCCCTACGCCTATGTTACAACAATCTTGGCAAAGGAGAAATGCTCACTAACAGGGACAAAATTCTGAGAGAAATAATATTTTTTGGAGTGTGAAAAATTTGCCAGAGCGGCAAAGATTACTGTTTGATTTGAGATGGGAGCTCCTCCCTCCCTGCTTTTTCCATTGACATGACGGGCCATTGCCCGGTTCAACCCTGGCCAGTGTAATAAAACGCCCTCAATGAAAGTGCACTCAGTGAGAAAACACAATTAAAAATGTTTAAGTACTTTTAATTTAACAAAATTATGAATACACTTGGTTTAACTGCACAATGTTATTTCAATATGGTTCAATAGGGATAAATGATAGATTAGTCAAACAGGGAGCAACCAAAATGGAGGTCTGGTGAGGTGACCAAACAATAGTGCCACTACATGGAAACATTCATTCTTGAATTGAGGTGGCCTTCCAACTTGCAAATCCTTTCAACACCCCATTGTTAGAGCTTTATATACTGTACTACTGGACTACATAGAGGATCAGGCTGTTGAAATGCAGTTGATTATGTAAATAGTCTTGTAGAACTCTGGTATTGATGGTCCATTTCAGGGTGAGTCGTTGATATGAATGTTCAGAGTGAAAGAGATGTGAACTCTCCTGTGATGGTCCACGTCTACCACACACTTTCATGTGTTAATAAGCACCACAGCATTCATACATACAGTAGAATGGGAGGGGTGTGGCATGCACAGGGAGGGACCAGACTTCTATTTAGGACTGGGATCCTATCCAGAGTTGACAGTCAGGACAAACCCAGCCTGCCTCTCTCCTTCCATACTACAAACCTACAGTGACTGGGTCCTGATTGTGGCAGTGTAGCCTAGTTTGCACTGCAGGATCCAGAGATGGCATCAGTAGGCAGGTTTCCATTGACCCAGGTTTATTAAACAAGGTTTATTAAACAAGGTTTATTAAACAAGGTTTATTAAACAGAAAATCCGGAAGCATTGAAGAACCACAGTGACATTACGTGGAGGCGTAAGAATGGTGCTGCTAAGATCAGAGATTCATCTCCTGAGTACATACTGTACCTAGTCCCCTGAATACAAACCAAGTAATCTTACATACAGGACTTCAAGTAGTAAAATAGTGAACTACTCCTTTAATGGAGTGGTATGCTCTGTGAAAGGGATGTTTTCACAACGCCAGAAATGTTGTATGTTAGCAATCAAGTCTTCAAGATAGAGAAGTTGGGGGTGGCAGGTAGCCTAGTGGTTAGAGCATTGGGCCAGTAACCAAAAGGTTGCTAGATCGAATCCCCAAACTGCCAAGGTAAAAAATATTGTGTTCTGCTCCTGAACAAGGCAGTTAGCCTTGGAACAGCGGGTTGGCATTTTAAATAAGAACTTGTTCTTAACTTACTTACCTAGTTAACAAAAAAAAATACTTTCAGTACAGTGGAAAATGTCTTTATGATAATTGCATATCATTTGAATCATCCCACTTTTTGCTGTGTACTGCAGTGTTTCCCAATCCTGGTCCAGGGGACACAAAGGGGTACGCTTGTTTTGTTTTTGCCCCTAACACTCACACACTGGATTCAACTAAACAACTCAAGCCTTTGAATTGACTAAGGGATGTGAGTGCGAGGGCAAAAACACACATGTACACCCCTTGGGACCAGGACTGGGAACACAAATAGATTTCTTCAGTAGCATTATTCCCCATGCCACAAGGCTGGTCCAGGAATGGTTCCAGAACATGACAGTGAATTCAGCTTACTGCAGTGGCCTGCCGAGTCACCTGATCCAAATCCAATTGTGCATCTGTGGGAGGAGATGGAACGAGCTATTCAAAGTAGTGATCCCACTCCCAGCCAACCCGACACAACTGTGGGGAAGCATTGGTGTCATCGTGGACCAGCATCCCTGTGAAATGCTATCAACACCTTGGACAGTCTATGTCCTGACAATTTGATGCTGTTCTGAGGACAAACAGGGGTGCAACTCCATATTAGGAAGGTGTTCCTAATGTTTTGGACACTCAGTGTATATCAGATAAAGATGGTGTGATGATCAGTTTTCAGCTTTAGTTTGGGTGGATTGTTTTATATTACTAAACTTTTGTTTAATGATAAACAGGCTATGAATCAAACGTTATTTGGGGGGTATCTATACTTTACTATTTATATTGTTGACAACTTTTACTTCACTACATTCCTAAAAAAAATAATGTACTTTTTACTCCATACATTTTCCCTGACACCCCCAAAAAATTGTTACATTTTTTTATGATTAGCAGGACAGAAATGGTCAAATTCACACACTTATAAGATAACATCCCTGGTCCTCCCCACTGCCTCTGATTTGGCAGACTCACTAAACACAAATGCTTAGTTTGTAAATTATGTCTGAGTGTTGGAATCTGCCCCTGGCTATCCGTGATATAAAAAAACAACTCAATTGTGCCATCTGGTTTGCTTAATTTCAGGAATTTGAAATTATTCATACTTTAACTTTTGATACTTAAGAATATTTACAACCAAATACTTTTACTCAAGTAGTATTTTACTGGATGACTTTCACTTGAGTCATTTTTAAGGTATCATTACCCCAGTTCTCCCATCAGCATGAAACAGCAGGAACCAGGGATTCATCAGACCAGGCAATGTTTTTAAAATTCTCCAGTGTCCAGTCTTTTCATTCCTAGCCCACTGCAACTGCAGTCTCTTGTTTTCTGCTGGAAGCTAATGGGGATCCATAATAAAAACAACATCATTAACAATTATAGTTTTCACCTGGGTTCACCTGGTCAGTCTATTTCATGGAAAGAGCAGGTGCCCTTAATGTTTTGTACACTCTGTACATGTTGTGTCTACCAGCTCTTTCCCACAGGAAACTGCAAAGGGAAGCCGTGCCACCCAGTCAACCATCAGACTCCATAGTGAGACGCCTCACAGAGGATATTCAACCCTAAGGGCAAATCCAAGGTCATCTCAATATCTTTACAGTAGAAGCTAACAAAACACACCAAAATTGACAAGGTGCACACTGATCAGTAAAGTAAAGAGAGGATAACATTCTACAACGCTCCCTTTTATCTGCATTGTTCTCTCACAGTGAGAAACAATAGGACAACAATAGTGTTCTATACACTTTCATCATTTGATCCAATTCAACATCGCCAATTATTTAATGACATGAGAATTAAGCGGAGTGGCTAACCTTAGCGGGTCTGAGAGAACTGATGAGGCCTCTCCTTTATGTACACAATGGTGTCTTTTTAAAATGGCCCAAATTGTAGAATCTCTTCTCACTGTCAGTGCAGTGATAAGGCTTCTCTCAAGTGTGTATCAGTTGGTGTGTCTTTACATTGCCAATCTGGCCGGAGAAAACTCCTGCCACAGTCAGAGCAGAAGTAAGGCTTCTCTCCTGTGTCTGTTCTCTGATGAACTTTTAGCTCAGCTGTTGTTTACAAAAATAATAACATAGTCAGATCAGTGGTAAGTCTTCTCTTCTTTATGTGGTAAGTCTTCTCTTCTTTACCTTGGTGTCTTTTTAACAGGCACATTCCACAGTCAGAGCAGTAGTAAGGCTTCTCTCCCTTGTGTGTTCTCTGATTAACTTTTAGGTGAGTTGATGTGAAGCATTTTACACAATTAGAGCAGGATTAAGGCTTCACTCCTGTATGTATACGTTCATGTGTTTTTAAGTGGCCCAGTCGAGAGAAACTCTTTCCACAGTCAGAGCAGGAGTAAGGCTTCACTCCTGTATGTATACGTTCATGTCTTTTTAAGTTGTCCAGTTTAGAGAAACTTTTCCACAGTCAGAGCAGGAGTAGGGCTTCTCTCCTGTGTGTATACGTTCATGTGTTTTCACGCTGTTCAGTTGAGAGAACCTCTTTCCACAGTCAGAGCAGGAGTAAGGCTTCACTCCTGTATGTATACGGTCATGTATTTTTAATTCACCCAGTTGAGAGAAACTCTTTCCACAGTCAGAGCAGGAGTAAGGCTTCACTCCTGTATGTATACGTTTATGTGTTTTGAAGTGGCCCAGTCGAGAAAAACTCTTTCCACAGTCAGAGCAGGAGTAAGGCTTCACTCCTGTATGTATACGTTTGTGTGTTTTTAAGTCATCGGGTCGAGAGAAACTCTTTCCACAGTCAGAGCAGGAGTAAGGCTTCTCTCCTGTGTGTACACGTTCATGTCGTTTTAAGGTGCCCAGTTGAGAGAAACTCTTTCCACAGTCAGAGCAGGAGTAAGGCTTGTCTCCTGTATGCACTCTCTGATGAACTGTTAGAACCTTTGATGTTGAGAAACTCTTCCCACAGTCAGTGCAGGAATACAGGTTCTCTCCTAGGTGTATTTTTAGGTGTATTTTTAGTGTTGATATAACTGAAAAATTCTCCTCACAATGTGGGCAGTGGTGAGACCTCTTAGCTCTGTGATCTTCCTGCTGTTGCTCTCTGGATGTAGAGAATGTCTCAACATGGTTTCCTGTTTGAACAAAATCAGAAGAACCAGTCAGTTGTGAGATATACACTACAGGTCAAAAGTTTCAGAACACATACTCATTCAAGGGTTTCTTAATTTTACAATTTTTCTACATTGTAGAATAATAGTGAAGACATCAAAACTATGAAATAACACTTGGAATCATGTAGTAACCCAAAAAAACATACAACATAAAAGTGTTAAACAAATCAAAATGCATTATATTTGTGATTCAGCAAATAGTCACCCTTTGCCTTGATGACAGTTTTGCACAATCTTTGTATTCTCTTACCATGAGAAAGAGATTTCCCCAATCTTCTCTTCTTCATCTTTAATGTTGACATTCAGTTTCAGTGTTTGACTGCAGTCTTCCAGCTTCACTGATGTCATCTCTGGACCCTGCAGTGCAAACTGGGCTCCACTGTCACAATCAGGACCCAGTGACTGTAGGCTTGGACTCAGTGTGGAAGGAGAGAGGCAGGCTGGGTCTGTCCTCACTGTTGATGTTGACATTTATGGCACTTTCTTTATCCTCAAAAAAATATATGATATTTCTTCTTGTTCAATCATTTAATTCAACGCTTGACTTGGACTGATATGTGTGCCGGTACTCATTTTTAGGTTCAGGAGCTCCAAAATACTGTTGAGCTAATATTCTATAAGAGGAACATGAGCTCAAACAGTAGAAGTTTGAGGTGCTGGTACTCAGCACCAGTGAGCTGCAGTCCAAGTCAAGCACTGATCTCATTTCAATAGATCAGGTAGATAAGCATTAAAAACAAAACATTAATTCATAAAAAATTAGACAAAGTACCTGCTTTAAATTTGTATACACAACGTAAGTGCACTTAACCTCTAGTAGATTTTCCCAAATTCGCATAAATGACCCAAAAACCATTTAATACAAGGTTTCAGTATGCTTTAAGCAGCAATATGTACTATTTTCCTGAATAACCTTGTATTCGCTGTATTATTTAAATCAAAAGCCTACAGTATTTCCCGTTCACACCATAGTAATATTTACAGATAAATATAGAAACAACTGAATGTGTCTCAATATTAGTACACATGTAGAAACTGATAATCATTACATTCAGCTCCAAAACAGTAGTGTAACTGTGAAATTGTTTCTCTCTGCTGCACCCTCACTGCCTGCACTGAAGTCTGACGCAAACCGACTGGGCGCTTCCATTTTACCAGCTTGTGAATATTCCCTTTCATGGAGCTCTACGGACAATTCCGTCGACCTCATGGATTGGTTTTTACTCTGACATGCATTGTCAACTGTGGGACCTTATATAGACAGGTGTGTTCCTTTCCAATAATGTCCAATCAATTGAATTTACCACAGATGGACTCCAATCAAGTTGTAGAAACATCTCAAGGATGGAAACAGGATGCATCGGAGCTCAATGTCGAGTCTCATAGCAAAGAGTCTGAATAGTTATGGAAATAATGTATTCTGCTTCAAATTGTTGATAAAATTTGAAAAACATTTCTAAAAACCTGTGTTTGCTTTGTCATTATTGGGTTATTGTGATGTCATGGGGTATTGTGATGTCATTATGGGGTATTGTGATGTCATTATGGGGTATTGTGTAGATTGATGAGGAACATGTTTTATTTAATCCAGTTTTAGAATGAGGCTGTAAGTAACAAAATGAGGAAGAAGTCAAGGGGTCTAAATTCTTCCTGAATGGGAGAGGGGATACCTAGTCAGTTGTACAACTGAATGCATTCAACTGAAATGTGTCTTCCACATTTAACCCAACCGCTCTAATCAGAGAGGTGGAGGGGGGGGCTGCCATAATCAACAACCACGTCTTCAGTGCCCGGGGAACAGTGGGCTCATGGACAGAACATCAGAACAACATATTTTTACCTTGTCAGCTCAGGGATTCGACCCAGCAACCTTTCGGTTACTAGTCCAACGCTCTAACCACTAGGCTACCTGTAGTATTTATATAAGTAGGCTGTGAAATACAAAAGGGGAATAAAACTATTCTATAAGTATCATGAAAATGTTGAGCTCTATCATCCTCCACTCACTATCACAAGGGTTAGGTAACTACACAGACTCATTTCATATCATCCTCCACTCACTATCACAAGGGTTAGTAACTACACAGACTCATTTCATATCATCCTCCACTCACTATCACAAGGGTTAGTAACTACACAGACTCATTTCATATCATCCTCCACTCACTATCACAAGGGTTAGTAACTACACAGACTCATTTCATATCATCCTCCACTCACTATCACAAGGGTTAGTAACTACACAGACTCATTTCATATCATACCTCCACTCACTATCACAAGGGTTAGTAACTACACAGACTCATTTCATATCATCCTCCACTCACTATCACAAGGGTTAGTAACTACACAGACTCATTTCATATCATCTCCACTCACTATCACAAGGGTTAGTAACTACACAGACTCATTTCATATCATCCTCCACTCACTATCACAAGGGTTAGTAACTAACACAGACTCATTTCATATCATCCTCCACTCACTATCACAAGGGTTAGTAACTACACAGACTCATTTCATATCATCCTCCACTCACTATCACAAGGGTTAGTAACTACACAGACTCATTTCATATCATCCTCCACTCACTATCACAAGGGTTAGTAACTATAGACTCATTTCATATCATCCTCCATTCACTATCACAAGGGTTAGTAACTACAGACTCATTTCATATCATCCTCCACTCACTATCACAAGGGTTAGTAACTACAGACTCATTTCATATCATCCTCCATTCACTATCACAAGGGTTAGTAACTACAGACTCATTTCATATCATCCTCCACTCACTATCACAAGGGTTAGTAACTACACAGACTCATTTCATATCATCCTCCACTCACTATCACAAGGGTTAGTAACTACAGACTCATTTCATATCATCCTCCACTTCACTATCACAAGGGTTAGTAACTACACAGACTCACTTCATATCATCCTCCACTCACTATCACAAGGGTTAGAAACTATACAGACCTCACTTCATAGAACTTTAAAAACACTGGCAGTTTGTCTACTTCACTTCTTTATTCTACTCTCTGAACACTCCAGATAGCTCAGTTAATAAAACAAATGCTGACAATATTGGTGTCAAACCATGAAAGTGTCAGTAGCATGAAATAAACATCTACCTTCTCATTGAAACAGTTCATCATGAAACAGTTCTACAGCAACTTTTCATACACAGTGGGAATTTGGAATGAACAACAAAATTAGACAGAACCTGCCCTTACCATGAGAAACAGATTTCCCGATCTTCTCCTCCTCTTCTTCATCTTTAATGTTGACATTCAGCTCCAGTGTTTGACTGCAGTCTTCCAGCTTCACTGATGCCATCTCTGGATCCTGCAGTACAAACTGGGCTCCACTGTCACAATCAGGACCCAGTGACTGTAGGTTTGGACTCAGTGTGGAAGGAGAGAGGCAGGCTGGGTTTGTCCTCACTGTTGATGTTACCGGCCTCATACCTGAGTCGGCAAGTAGTAGAAGAGAAACAGACCCAAAAGTTATTTTATTGAAAGTTCTGGCAAGGTCTTTCTTCTCTATAAAATATATTCTATTTTTTCTTGTTCAATTATCTAATTCAGTGCTTCACTTGGACTGAAATAGTTGTCGATACTCATTTTGGGTGCCGCTACTGTTTATATTTAAGTGCAGGAGCTCCACAATACTTTTGAGATAATACTTAACCTGTAGTAGATAAATGCATAAAAGACTCAAACCATTTAGTACAAGGTTACGGTTTGTTTTAGGCATCACTATGTGACATTTTAATTGATAACCTTTATTCACTGTTTTACTTCAAAAAACAATTGTATTTCCTGTTCACACCATAGTAACGTTTATAGATAAAGACAAACTGAATGTGTCAATATTATTATACATGTAGTAAACCGATAATCATTACATTCAGCTTCAAAACAGTAGAGCAACCGTGGTCATGGATCTGAGCTATGCAATCTGGTTTCCGAGCTGGTCATGGGTGCACCTCAGCCACACCCAAGGTACTAAACGATATCATAACCACCATTGATAAAAGACAGTACTGTGCAGCCGTCTTCATCGACCTGGCCAAGGCTTTCGACTCTGTCAATCACCGCATTCTTATCGGCAGACTCAACAGCCTTGGTTTCTCAAATGACTGCCTAGCCTGGTTCACCAACTACTTCTCAGATAGAGTTCAGTGTGTCAAATCGGAGGGCCTGTTGTCCGGACCTCTGGCAGTCTCTATGGGGGTGTCACAGGGGTCAATTCTCGGGCCAACTCTTTTCTCTGTATATATCAATGATGTAGCTCTTGCTGCTGGTGATTCTCTGATCCACCTCTACGCAGATGACACCATTCTGTATATTTCTGGCCCTTCTTTGGACACTGTGTTAACAACCCTCCAGACGAGCTTCAATGCAATACAACTCTCCTTCCATGGCCTCCAACTGCTCTTAAATGCAAGTAAAACTAAATGCATGCTCTTCAACCGATCGCTGCCTGCACCTGCCCGCCCGTCCATCACTACTCTGGACGGTTCTGACTTAGAATATGTGGACAACTACAAATACCTAGGTGCCTGGTTAGACTGTAAACTCTCCTTCCAGACTCACATTAAGCATCTCCAAACCAAAATTAAATCTAGAATCGGCTTCCTATTCCGCAACAAAGCCTCCTTCACTCATGCTGCCGAACATACCCTCGTAAAACTGACTATCCTACCGATCCTTGACTTCGGCGATGTCATTTACAAAATAACCTCCAACACTCTACTCAACAAATTGGATGCAGTCTATCACAGTGCCATCCGTTTTGTCACCAAAGCCTCATATACTACCCACCACTGCGACCTGTACACTCTCGTTGGCTGGCCATCGCTTCATACTCGTCGCCAAACCCACTGGCTCCAGGTCATCTATAAGTCTTTGCTAGGTAAAGCCAAACCTAATCTCAGCTCACTGGTCACCATAGCAACACCCACCCGTAGCATGCGGTCCAGCAGGCATATTTCACTGGTCATCCCCAAAGCCAACTCCTCATTTGACCACCTGTCCTTCCAGTTCTCTGCTGCCAATGACTGGAACAAATTGCAAAAATCACTGAAGCTGGAGACATATCTCCCTCACTAACTTTAAGCATCAGCTGTCAGAGCAGCTTACAGATCACTGCACCTGTACACAGCCCATCTGTAAATAGCCCACCCAACTACCTCATCCCATATTGTTATTTATTTTTGCTCTTTTGTACCCCAGTATCTCTACTTGCACATCATCATCTGCACATCTATCACTTCAGTGTTAATGCTAAATTGTAAATATTTCACCTCTATGGCCTATTTATTGCCTTACCTCCCTACTCTTACTACATTCGCACACACTGCATTTAGATTTTTTCTATTGTGTTATTGACTGTATGTTTGTTTATCCCATGTGTAACTCCGTGTTGTTTTTGTCGCACTGCTTTGCTTTATCTTGGCCAGGTCGCAGTTGTAAATGAGAACTTGTTCTCAACTGGCCTACCTGGTTAAATAAAGGTGAAATAAAATAAAACAGTTCTACAGCAACTTTTCATACACAGTGGGAAGTTGGAATGAAAAACACCAACTTAGTTAGATAGAACCTGCTCTTACCATGAAAAAACGATTTCCCAATCTTCTCCTCCTCTTCTTCAGCTTTAATGTTGACATTCAGCTCCAGTGTTTGACTGCAGTCTTCCAGCTTCACTGATGCCATCTCTGGATCCTGCAGTGCAAACTGGGCCCCACTGTCACAATCAGGACCCAGTGAATGTAGGTTTGAACTCAGTGTGGAAGGAGAGAGGCAGGCTGGGATTGTCCTCACTGTTGATGTTACCGGCCTCAGACTTAATCTGAGTCAGCCTGTAGTAACAATGACCGGACACAAAAGTTAGTGCCAGAACTGCCAAGACTTACTTTATTATCTAAAAATACGGTTTATATTTAGGTGTAGGAGCTCCACAATACTGTTGAGCTAATATTCTAAGAGGAACATGAGCTCAAACAGTAGAAATTTGAGGTGCTGGTACTCAGCTCTGGTGAGCTGCTGTCCAAGTCAAGCACTGATCTCATTTCAATAGATCTGGTAACTAAGCATTGACACAACATTAATTAATTCACATTAGACAAAGTATACACTTTAAATTAGGCTACACAACTGTGAATGCAGTTAATCTATAGTAGACTTCCTGAATTTACATACATGCCCCCAAAAACATTTAGTACAAGGTTGTAGTATGTTTTAGGCAGCACTATGTACTATTTTCCTGAATAATATTGTCTGTATTATTCAATCACTGTATTATTCCAATCAAAAACCAATAGTATTTCCTTTCACACCATAGTAACATTGATAGATAGACAGAAACAACTGAATGTCTCTGAATATTAGTACACATGTAGAAAACTGATCATCATTACATTAAGCTTCAAAACAGTAGTACAATCGTGAAATGGTCTCTGCTGCACCCTCACTGCCTGCACTGAAGTGTGTTGATGCAGACTGAGTGGAAACCGCCCATTTTATCAGCTCGTGAATTTTACACAAAAAAAAAAACGACATGTAAAACGAACCAGAAATCTCAAATAGATTGATCCTTAATGAAAATACCTTGACGAAATTATATAACGTTACATCCACTCAGACTAACCCAAAGTCTATAACTATGTGACTTGTAGAAAAGTGATCACGTTAACCCACGCGGTTTGACACAAAAATAGCACAAAAACCTTCATTAAACGTGATAATAACTTGACGCATTTACTACCTGACATGTTATTTCGATATTATAACGTGCTATTACATACCAGTAGTAATACACGGACACAGAAGTTGTCGTCTCGGCTGCACAATTCTGGCGTATCCTTTATTCTGAAGAATGATGCGCGCCTGCGCGGAACTTCCTGTTTCCCCACTCCCAGTTTCTCAACCCAGAGACGTAAAAACGCGAGACTTCAGAGAACGCTTGCGAAGCAGACCAAGCCTGGGTTTGAGAAGTAAACAATTCTGATACTTTTGCAGCGTTTAATGGGGATCCTAATAAATACCAAAAATATTCCGTTGGCACACACTTGATACATGGCCATTATTTTATCAATTTCATAACTGCAGTGGTTTATTCACAATAGCTCTCAATGCGTATCATACATATCCCAGCATCACATCAGTAGGTATTGGAAATCTACCAGTACATATGTGTCCATTACACATTTTGTAGTCGTCAGCTGGATGAGTGCACTATATATATATGTGTGTCTAGGTCATTATACCCCATTAGACATGCACCTGTCTGGGGAGTGACCATGACTGTTTATTTATTAACCATTGCTATGGCTCTAATGTTTCCATCCCTAATATGAAACCAAACTAAAATTAGTGCAAGGCAAAAAGATAATGGTGGCTCAATGCCAGAGGGGCTAATCATTAACATAAAGAGGAGTTTCTATGTGTGTGACGTAAAGATGAAACCTGTATAAAGAGTGTGTGCCAAGGCTGGAAAGTTAGTAGTTTTCATGAACCAGCAAGGCTGATAATTACTCTGTAATAAAAGTATATTTGAACTCACAGGGGAGAAATGTGTATGTGAGAAATATTATTGACTGAATATTTTCACAACATAGGCAGACACCCTTCACTCTTCCAGCGAAACTCCAGATATAACACACTTTTATCGGTTACCCTGCTCCAAAAAACAATGCTCTCTCCTTCTGCTCTTCTGAGACACATGAAATCAAACCAAACAACTACTGGCCAGTCTTTAGAAATTGGTTGAGGTTTTCCTTTGTGTAATGTTCAGAACGAGGGTCAACTTGTAGTGTAACTGTTAGATCGAGGCGCGTGACCAGAAAGCTAGCTACAGATTGTTTTCCTCCTGTATTGAACACCAGGATCATGCCATCTTCAATTTTATCGATTATTTACGTTAAAAAATAACTAAAGTTGTATT